>NC_138738.1:34362158-34494658 GCF_965113295.1 Leuciscus leuciscus | reverse complement strand
GGGAGCTGAGCCTGTGATAGTTCTGTAAGCAAGCGTCAGTGCCTTGAACTTGATGCGAGCAGCGAGAGGTAGCCAGTGCAGAGAGATGAACAGAGGAGTGACGTGGGCCCTCTTGGGCTCGTTGAAGACAAGACGAGCTGCAGCATTCTGGATCATCTGTAGGGGTTTGGTTGCACGTGCTGGAAGTCCAGCCAGAAGAGCATTGCAGTAGTCAAGCCTAGAGATGACCAGGGCCTGGACGATAAGTTGTGTTGCATGCTCAGTTAGGAAAGGCCTGATCTTCCTGATGTTGTGCAGTGCAAACCTGCATGATCGAGCTGTCTTTGAAATGTGATCTGTGAAGGTCAGCTGGTCATCAAACGTTACTCCAAGATTTCTGACCGATCTTGATGGGGTGATTAATGATGACTCTAGCTGGATGGTGAAGTCGTGCTGTAGAGACGGATTGGCAGGGAGGACGAGAAGCTCAGTCTTTGCCAGGTTGAGCTGCAGGTGATGTTCCTTCATCCATGTGGAGATGTCCGCCAGACAGCTTGAGACCCGTGCAGCTACTGTGGGATCATCTGATTGAAAGGAGAGGAAGAGCTGCGTGTCATCAGCATAGCAGTGGTAGGAAAAACCGTGTGCCTGTATGATGTGTCCCAGTGATGTGGTGTAGATGGAGAAGAGGAGGGGACCAAGAACTGAACCCTGGGGAACACCTGTGGTCAGCTGATGTGCTCTGGATACCTCACCTCTCCATGCGACCTTGAAGGACCTACCTGTGAGATAGGACTCAAACCAGTGGAGTGAAGTTCCTGTGATGCCCAGTGATGAGAGGGTGGACATAAGGATCTGATGATTCACCGTGTCGAAGGCAGCAGACAGATCCAGGAGAATGAGGACTGAAGATTTGGAAGCAGCTTTTGCGACTGACAGTAATGCAGTCTCAGTTGAATGTCCTTTCTTGAAGCCAGATTGGTTGACATCCAGCTGGTTGTTTAGAGACAAGAAGGATGTTAGTTGGTTGAAGACAGCTCTTTCCAGTGTCTTCGCAATGAATGGTAGGAGAGAGATAGGTCTGTAATTCTCTACAAATGATGTGTTTAGCGTTGGTTTTTTGAGCAGTGGAGTAAACCGAGCCTGCTTGAATGCTGTAGGGAAGGTGCCAGTATGGAGGGATGAGTTGATGATGTGTGTGAGTGATGGTAGAAGTGTGTATATATATATATGTATGTGTGTGTGTGTGTGTGTGTGTGTGTGTGTGTGTGTGTGTGTGTGTGTGTGTGTGTATATATATATATATATATATATATATATATATATATATATATATATATATATATATATATATATATATATACACACACACATATATATATATGGGGAAACTATTGGCCCATGTGATGTAACATGAATTGTGTGCAGCTTTACAAATTCATACCATTAGTATATGAGTACGTTCATATTAATAGAATAAAATGTAGCCTTATGGGTAATGTGGATTATACTAACATTCTATTTGTGTATCACAGACTTGGAGAATTGTGGAGAATATGTAAGTATCTAGTCAAATCTCATATTGGAGGAAGAAGGTAAGTACATAGTATGGAGTCAAGGTAAGCAACAAATCTTGTCTACACCAAAGCATGATATATTCAGTATATTTTACTCAAATCGTACGTGGTGAAAAAAATCAGCTCTTGGACTCATACAGCATAATATGTAATATTTCATAATATCTGCTGTTGTCACTTTTCAAAATGATAATAGTCTATCAGTTGCAGTTTTGGAGTCAATTTCTCCAGACATACAGTAATGGGCTGGATATGTCACAGTAAGTAAAAGTCTAATCATATAACTTGGATCCAAAGTAAGATTATTAGTAGTATATTCAGATGTCTGCATTTTTAATCTTAAAGATGTATAATTGCTGTACAGTATATTGATCCAATTGCTCCATTGTTGCTTGAAATGAATATCTTTATGGGCCCTATCTTACACACAATATTTTCTTTATATTATATATAAAATGTATTTTATATATGTATATTATATATAAAGAAGTATATTATATATATCTTTTTTTAGACCATGCACTTAGATCGTTAAAACAGGGCCCTACATCTTTATATATTTAATATTCTGACTGTAATTGTCTCTGTGTTAGGTTCAGAATGCTGTGTCCCAGGGACTCACTGGTGTAGCGTGCACTGATGAGCAATTCTACTGGAATGCTGGAACCCAGAGGAACCTTGCCCCAAAGCGGTTAGTGGACATCAGGTTTGCACACCATAGAGACACTGACCAATTTCAGCACATAGAAGCAAGGTCACAATGCCCACCTCTGCCTCCCACCCCTGCATTTTAATCTCATGTAAAGCTGAGGGAGAGCTTGAGCCACCTGAAGCTGCCTGTAGGAAGCCTGCTTTACAAATGTCGTAATGCTCAACCAAACGAAGAGCCATCCCAGCCAGATTTCCTCCCACATGGGGTACATGATGTTCCAGCCACCTGCCAGAAATGTTATTTTACAATACCTTCATTGCGCTTGACCTGACCAAATCTGCATCACTGGAGCGCATCACCAATGAGCGGAGTTCCTCACACATATGGCATGAAGCTCGTAAGATTCGCATCACTGCTAGCTCTGCCAAGAGGGTTCCAGTCAGAGCCACTCCTGAGAAGTTCCTTAATGAGCATCTCTACCCAAGGTTCCACGGAAATGCAGCTACACGCTATGGGAACGAGAGTGAGCTCAAAGCTTGCCAGTGGCTCAAAGGCTGTGGCTACTCTGTCATTCACAGAGGCACTGTGGTCAGCACAGAAGAGCCATGGCTGTTGGCAAGCCCTGATGGAGTGTTGAACACAGAAGAACTGTTAGAGATCAAAAGTCCAGTCTTGGGGAAATCCCAATGTCAATATTTACTTTCTAGCCATAAGAAGTGTGCCTGATTCTTGAAAATATCATCCCCAACTATGTCCCTGAACCTTGAGCAAGCCAATGACAGGGGCATGTAGGCAGCATCTCCTTCTTGAAGAACAACTTCAAGAAGTATGTTCCTCAGCAACGCTCCTGATAACTGAAAAGATAGCAACAGTTAGCACAGGCCGTTAAAAAAATGTTAAAAAGCACATTATATAACATTATTCAACTACCTTGAAGATGAAGCATGATGGAGGGTCATCGTCTTTTAACAGCTCATCCTTAAAGAAAAATATAAGTGGATTAAAATTGTTCTATGATACACATTTTAAATCATCATTAAAATTGATTATGCATACCTTGCTAAAAACAGAGGGCACAACTGGGGTTTGGTCTGATAAAATGAAGTAATTTAAAATTAGCTGACCAATATTATAGTTACATAATTTGAAACCCAGCATAGTATGTATTTTGTTTCATATCAAAGTTCTTACTTTCATATGCAAGTTCAGTTTTTTTCTTCCCATAGGTTTCAGGGAGTGCAGAGCATTCTTCTTCTTTTGAAAGAGGATTAGAATAAAAAAAGTGATAAAATTATCCATTAATTTTTAATTTGACAAAAAAATATCAGCAAAATATAAAAAGCTGACAATACCAGCTACAACAGCTCGTTCACAGCTTTCACTGATAAGTGAACCTAAAACACAATAACATGCGTTTCACATTTATTTCACTGATTGTTAGGAGTAATACATTTTATAAAATAATTATGATATTAAAACAAATGTTTCAATTACATTACACTGTGGATTACGCATAAAAAGCATAACTACAATGAAAACAAGTTTTAAAAGAATTGCATGCATTGTACAATTAAGTTAGGAGTTGTATTCTAATATCAAATCCATTTACAAAACGTTTAAGACCTTTACAATTTCATCATCATATTCTTTATTCAGGACATACATAAAAAAATGGTCCATAGCACTATACAAACATACACATAATAATAATAAAAAATAAAAACCACAAACACAAAGAGAGTGTTCAAATATTAGCATATAGACTAAAACGCCAATGGTTCCACAATCTCGAAGTAAACCTAACTGCACTCAATGCAGGATTCACTAGTGTTGCAATGATGCTGTTATATGACTCTGCTAATCTACACATACATCTGTACATGAGATTCCTGAGTACAGCAGGACACGTAAATACATTAGCACTTACACACATTTGGCTCGCACTGCCCCATCGTGGCAATTTAAGCAGCAGCCTCAAACCATCATTATATGCCACATTGAGTTTCTGCATACTGCTTTTTTTATAGCGCCGCCACAAGTGGGCAGTGTACATCGGAGTGCAAAAAGCTTTAAAAAGTGTAGTCTTCACAGATAGTGAACACATACTAAATTTGCGATTCAGCATATTAGCTTGTGCATACAACATACAATACTGTCTATGAATGTCCCTATCATCAGACAGGTCATCAGTTATATAATGTCCCAAATATTTGACCTCATCACACACTTTAAGTAAAATACCCGACAGAAAAAAAGCAGGAAATGAGAGTTTATTGTCCTCCCTGCTTCTAGCAATCATTATATTACTCTTCTTAGAATTGAAAGTAATATCAAAGTCTGAGCCATATTGAGAACATACCCTTAGTAGCTGTTGAAGGCCAGCACTATATGGACAAAAAATGACCAGGTCATCCGCGTACATGAGGTGGTTAATAATGGTGTCCCCAACCATACAGCCTGTTCCACATTTGTTTAACAACTTTGATAGATCATCCATATAAATATTAAAGAGAAAAGGAGATAAGATGCTTCCCTGCCTAACGCCATTACTTACATTGAACGAGGCAGACATAAAGTTACTCCATTTCACATACATTGACTGATGGGCATACCAAAAGGCCAAGATTCTCACTAAATATTTGGGAACCCCTCTATTATGCAATTTGTAAAACAGTTTCTCATGATTTACCCGATCAAAGGCTTTAGAAGCATCAATAAAACACATAAAGATTGTTGAATTATGCCTGTTATATAAATCTAAAACCTCCTTTAGGGCAAAAATACACATATCAGTGCCATGTTTAGGTTTGAAGCCAAACTGATTGTCAGAGGTCAAGACAAAATGTTCTAGCCTATTCAATATAATCCTCTCCAAGACCTTGGATAAAATACTGGCTAAAGCTATAGGCCTGTAATTATCCAAGCTGTTTATCTTACCAGCTTTTCCTTTAATGACAGGCACTAGTGTGACAGATAAAATAGAATCAGGTAAAATACCATGGACTAACAACCCAGTAAAACAAATAGCAATTAGAAGACAGAGTTTTCTACTTGCAAATTTTAAATGCTCCGCAGATATCTCATCCATACCGCATGCCTTATTATCCTTTAGCATCATAATTGCATCATATATTTCTTGAGGTAGAACAATTGCATCTTCAAAACTGTCAATGTCACCCATTGTAAAAGACTTACTTTTAACACAATTAAACAGCTCATAATAATGTTTCTGCCACAATTGAGTAATTTCTTCCGAGCCGTTGACACCATCAATATTCGTTGGTAACGATGTTTTACAGTTATTCATTCTTTTGATTTCTTTCCAGAACTCAATAGGACTATTATATTGCAGCTTCCTTGCCAAAGAGTCCGACCTCATTGTATTTTCCTTCCTCTTAATGAAACGTAGAGCATATTTAAACTTTGCATTTGCCCGTTTCTTGTATTCGAATGAGGGACCCTGTTTATGTCTACCTGACTCATCCCATGCTTTAAAGGCCCTTCTTGCCTCGGCATGCATCTCTTCCACATAGCCATTCCAACCTGGCCTGACTTTATACAATGTGTGTGTCTTATACAGGGGTCTGCTCGAAACAAGTAGGGACTTCACAATATTCTCATACAGGGTGCACAGCTCAATACCATGTTGATGGTTCTTGCAATTAATATCATAACATGCCATAGAATCTTTAGGCAATTCAATGTTGTTCAACAAGATGTCACACTGAATATAATATTCTTTAAGGTCCTCCTCATTCAGATTAGACCAATCTATTTTCCCCACACACATGTTATCTACAGACACAAAGGCAGGTATATTGCCTAGACTTACAGAAAAAGAAAAAGGCACATGATCAGTAGTGGCAAATTCATAATTAATTTTTATGGCCTCTATAGAATCATGTGCATCAGCCGTGCAAATGCAGTGATCTAGCCATGATGTTGTGTGCCAAGCCTCACTGATATAGGTATAGCTACTATCAGGCAAGAGCACTTTGCTAGAAAGAATTAGACCATTATCAAAACAGAACTGCATTAAATGTTTGGCAAATAAAGCTCTGCCATCAGAAACATCAGCATTCATGTCACCCACAATAAAGAAGCACGTGGAAGCATTATCTTGAATGAAGGATATAACACAAGCCAACCTATTAAGATATTCCTCTTCATTTTGAGAACACTCATAGGGTGTGTAAATGTTTAAGATAATGAAGTTATCATCACCACAATTAAACTCAATTCCTATGGCCCAATCAACATCCAGTCTAACCACCTTGACCAGCTGATCATATTTTTTATGCCATAACAGGGCAACACCACCAGGTATTCTACCATGAACAATTCTGGTACTCAGGTCAGTAGTAGATTCACCCGCCCCATAAAAGTCTTTATGCAGGGAATTTAGACCCTCTAAATCCTGCTTTGGTAAAAAGGTTTCTTGAACACATAGTACATCACAGGCCTCCACAAGTTTATCCACTACTAGGCGGCGCGATTTGTCTGCTTCACTGTGCCCAACGCGCAGTCCTCGTGCGTTATATGACACGATATTGATATTCATCTATATGTATGTAGGCTATTAATCCTGGGCCGCAGCCTGACTGCTGCTCCCCTGTGGAGCTACAGGTATAAGAACAGACACAGAGCGCTGCTGCTGTGGGCCAGCCTCTCCTCCTGATGTTGTAATTTGTGTGCTACTAAAAAAACTACAGAAATTTATTTGGATACACTTTACCCTTATTCTTTTTTTAATACATCAAGACTAAAAACAGTGTACAAACGCCATTATGAAATGGCCTTTTTCAGAACGTATAATGCTTTTTTACAAAACTAAAAACTGTACAACAAGCTTACCCCTTCATCTCAACGGCACGCTGACATGTGAAAGTGGTTTTCTTCTTTTTTTTTTTCTGATGGATCGCAACAAAACGTACACATTACCGCCACCAACTGTGGAGCATAAACCAATAGCTACTACAACACAGGTGATATATAAATAAACCAATCAAACCAATCAAAATCCTCTGGAAGCTTGTACAGCCCACTTGCGGCTAAAGCTCCACCCACTTGCTGCTAACCCACCCATTTGCAGCTGGCTCCGACCTCCGTACTCCATTCGCGAACGACGTACCTGACTGCCTAACTAGCACCCGACGTGACTTCTTCAACAGAGCTTCATAGCCAAGCCACTTTTCAGGGTAGGGATGTTCTTCAGTTGGCTTTCCATCCACAAAGTGGAAGGAACAAATAAAAGCACGTTTGGGTGGGGTTTTCAGGTTCAGAGCCTTCAACCAGAGTTGCAGCGCTTCTTTCTCCTTTAGACAGGGTCAATTTTCACAAAATCAGAACCCCGAAGGCATTTTGTGATTATTTATATTGCACAACATTTCTAGGGGTATTAAGGGGTGCTGAATCCAAATCTGCTGTATATGAAGCTCAAAAATGTCCCAAAATGCCTCAAAATGGAGAAATTCAAAATGGCCGCCACCACCAGGCTTAAATCTATTTTTCAGTATATCTTTTTGACTAAACAAGGTTCAAACATGAAATAAATGTGCTTTTGTAAGTTTTCCTACATGGGCAATTCAATGCCATATTCAGATTTGAGATGTAATGTGAAGAAACTGCTTAGATATTGCAAAAAATAGTTGTTTTTAACTATGAACTATTACTAACTAATTAATAATTAAGTTATTATTATTAATATTATCAGGCTACTTTTAGTTAGTTTGTATTTTGTTTTGAGGTCAAATGTGTCAAATGTACTGTAATGCACTCCCCCACCTTTGCCCTCCCCAATATCACCCCACCCCTCCCCCAAGCTTAGCCTTTCTCACACTTCTCAGAACGGCTGATCGGAAACATAAGACAGCTAACAGGTAAAGTCATGTCCAGTGTATATTTTCATAATGTGACATGTTTTCATAAACATCCCAAGGGGATCAATAACGTTTCTATCTATATATCTATCTATCTATGTAGTTTAAATAATTGCAGTATATATTTGAGCATTTTTGATCACTAAAAGAAGCCTATTAGTGCGATTAGCTAGATGACATCAAAGTCAGTAAACTTAACACACTTGCTTTTACACTGACTGATTGAAGGAAAAACTTTACATTTATTTCATTTAAAGGTGCTCTAAGTGATGTTTGGGTGACGTCACTTCTTGTTGACGCTTAAAGTATAGGCCTTATTCGCAAACACTGGAAGTAGCTAACCGCGGCCATATTGTTGACATGACATCTGTCCTGCCCCTAGCCGCACGCAGATTTGAGTTGAGGGGAGCAGTAGCCTAATGGCTTCATCTCTTCGGTATCAAGAGAAGATAAGCTTGATTGGTGTGGACCCATATCAAATAGACCCAATAGTCTTAAGTAAAGAAAGATCCGTCCTTATTGCCAGCCGTAACTTATGCTGCCAACTCTCACGCATTCACCGTGAGACACACGCAATTGACACTTTTCACACGCTCTCACGCCCCACATACATTTTCTCACACACAGAAAAATCACGAAGCAAAGAGGACACGGAGACCGACAGACTAGACAGGGCAGGTTACTTATGATAATAAAAAAATCTCAGCTCTCAGATTCTGTCACTTTTCAAATTCAAACAATAAACACAGTTTTGGCGCTTGTAAATGTGACGCGACAGATCCCTAGCGGCACATGAACCGATCATCTCTAGCTAGTAAATAAACACGAATGAACAATGTTGAAAGATACAGTACAACTTACCGAAATGTATGTTCCTCATACATAATATCGACCAATCAATCAAACAAAGGGGTCAACAAAACAGTTGGAGAACAATTATGTCACATAACATTTACCTCAGGAAAGCCATTTGATGACCATAATATAGGCTATAGCACGTTAGTTGGCTAGAAAAAAAGAGCTATAGAGAGTATTTAGCTAAGTATGTGTACTATATTACATATTTATTATATTTGTACTTATATTATTAAATAAAGTTGTTATTATCACCCTATAATCCATCGTGCTCTTTAAGATCACTAAATTCAAGGCTTTTGGTCATACCTAGGATATCCAGAACCACCAAAGGAGGGAGAGCATTCTCACATTTGGCTCCAAAACTCTGGAATAGTCTTCCTGATACTGTTCGTTGCTCAGACTCGCTCTCCCAGTTTAAAACTAGATTAAAGTCGCATCTCTTCAGCCAGGCATTCATATAATCCTACAGTTCGAACTACAATCCGGCCTCTAGCTCATAAATGCCAGAGGAGAACTGGCCCCCGACTGAGCCTGGGTTCTCCCAAGGTTTTTTTTTCTCCATTAGGTCACCTGATGGAGTTTTAGGACACCATTAGGTCACTTGATGGAGTTTTTCGGTTCCTTGCCACTGTTGCCTTTGGCTTGCTCTTTTGGGGATATTTAATTTAATTTTATCAATCAATAAATTCCTCTTGAAACAAACTTTGTTGTATTATTTTAATTTAATACTGTGAAGCTGCTTTGATACAATCTGTATTGTGAAAAGCGCTATACAAATAAACGTGACTTGACTTGACTTATTATAATTAAAAAAACGCATTATATCTCTCTCTGTATGTTTACAGCATTAGGTGAGTTGTTTTTTTCTTGAGAAAAATTAACGCCTATCTTGTGTAGCCTACCTAATATTATCCAAATGAGTCAATATTAAATCAAATCACAATAATTGAAATAATAAAAAAAGCGTAACGGTAGCTTACCAGAAATTGTACCATGTAAACATTGCAACATGTTGTCACTAAACCTAAAAAAATCAGTTTAGTTACTAAAATGTTTTGACAATCACAATACACTTATTGTCATGCAATATTTTTTTTTTACATCCCCCCAATCCCCCCTAACATGTGGTAAAATGATGGGAACAGACTTTGCTGTGGGGAGTTAGCTGAAAGTTTAGCCTATATTTATCCTAGTTAGCCACAAGTCTCTCCTGCGCTGGCTCAACTCCTCTGTTTCCTTCCCTTCACGTTTTCTGACAGTCGGTATCGCATAAAAACTAACTCCGGGGTTCTTATTGCTGTTGTTAGAACAGCCGTGTATTACATAACACACCATCGCGCTGTTTAAAAAAAAAAATACAGCGATAATGCCATGGATAATACCGACGCTGCCTCGCTTGTCAATTGACAGATTGACAGTTGCCGTGGTTTCTATGTCAACAACATGGCCGCCGCGAACATTGATGACGTAGATCGAATAAGAACTATTGTCAAACAAAACGGAGACTAGCTAGACCCTCCCTCCTCCTCATCCGCACACTAACTCCCCAAACCCCACCCCAAATCCTTCTTGTCGGTTATCGGCTGGAACAGTTTGTTATTTTTCATGGTGCGGGTGAGCACAGTTTGTTTTTGTTGCCGTTTGTGGTGTAGTTTTTCTTTCTGATCTTGTTGGCAAAAGATACACTGCTTCCAATCTATTGGAGGTATTTTGCTCCGTAGAGTAACATTTTGCAGAGTTGGGGTGGATGCAGATGAACTTCGTTTGGTATCTATTGGTAACTTGGGCCACGGAGGTATTGTAGGTGGGCCGTGGGAGGCCTTTCAATAGAAAAAATAAATAAATCATGAAGGATTACTAAAAGGGATTGAATGGTTCAAGTAGAAAAATACCCAACGAGATTTACATTTAAATAAATTAAAGGTGCTCTAAGTGATGTCACGCGTTTTTTAGGCCAAAACATTTTTTGTCACATACAGCAAACATCTCCTCACTATCCGTAGCTACCTGTCCCCTGAACACACTGTAAAAAAAAGTGGTCTCTGCAGACACCCCAGGCTCCACAAACAGCAACAAAAACAAACTGTGCCCACCCGCACCACGAAACATAACAAACTGTTCCAGCCAATAACCGACAAGAAGGATTTGGGGTGTGGTTTGGGGAGTTAGTGTGCGGATGAGGAGGAGGGAGGGTCTAGCTAGCCTCTGTTTTGTTTGACAATACTTTAAGCGTCAACAAGAAGTGACGTCACCCAAACATCACTTAGAGCACCTTTAAATGAAATAAATGTAAAGTTTTTCCTTCAATCAGTCAGTGTAAAAGCAAGTGTGTTAAGTTTACTGACTTTGATGTCATCTAGCTAATCGCACTAATAGGCTTCTTTTAGTGATCAAAAATGCTCAAATATATACTGCAATTATTTAAACTACATAGATAGATAGATATATAGATAGAAACGTTATTGATCCCCTTGGGATGTTTATGGAAACATGTCACATTATGAAAATATACACTGGACATGACTTTACCTGTTAGCTGTCTTATGTTTCCGATCAGCCGTTCTGAGAAGTGTGAGAAAGGCTAAGATCGGGGGAGGGGTGGGGTGATATTGGGGAGGGCAAAGGTGGGGGAGTGCATTACAGTACATTTGACACATTTGACCTCAAAACAAAATACAAACTAAGTAGCCTGATAATATTATTAATAACAACTTAATTATTAATTAGTTAATAATAGTTCATAGTTAAAACCAACTATTTTTTGCAATATCTAAGCAGTTTCTTCACATTACATCTCAAATCTGAATATGGCATTGAATTGCCCATGTAGGAAAACTTACAAAAGCACATTTATTTCATGTTTGAACCTTGTTTAGTCAAAAAGATATACTGAAAAATAGATTTTAGCCTGGTGGTGGCGGCCATTTTGAATTTCTCAATTTTGAGGCATTTTGGGACATTTTTGAGCTTCATATACAGCAGATTTGGATTCAGCACCCCTTAATACCCCTAGAAATGTTGTACAATATAAATAATCACAAAATGCCTCCAGCACTTTAAATAAGCACATTTTCAGAAATTCTGCCTAGTCTACTTCGGAGGCGGATGCAGGTTGTAAGCTTTATGTTATGAACAAACTGCAATTTAAGTCGTTATATTATAATCATGATGACGAGCTTTACCTCTTGATAGCTTTTAATCGCAGCCGAATCATGAGTGAATCATTCAAAAAGATTCGACTCGAAAGATTCTTTCATTTCGATATTTGTGTGTATTAAACCTTCTCTATAATTGAACATCTGTTCTTTCGGACAGAGTGTTCAGCTGGACTCTGCGAGTGCTGCTGTACGGATTAGATGGATTCATTCATGCCAGCCGAACAGCTGCAGATTCACAGATTCATTCATGACATCGCCTCGACTCTCATGAACGAGCTCTATGGGCCAGTTGTTCAAAAAGTTTAATCTGGATCAGAATGATCTGGATTTGGAAATCCCATGTTTTGCTATCCAGGATCAGGTAATCCATCTTACTTTTGTGCCGGTTTTTCAAAGCAAAATTGAATTGGATCACCCTGATCTATTCTGGATGTAAACTTTTTCCGATTACCAAATCTAGATTACTGGTGCTGTACGGAACCCCCAAAGGGACATGGTCATGTAAAAAATATGAGAAAAATATTTCAATGCTTTTGCGTTCTAATTTTATATATTTTTCTCAAAAGTTTCGTATAGCATTCAACCAAAAAACTTTGTGTTCGCTTGCAAAGATCTTTTGACTGGTTCATCTCTTATGATTGTGCCAATGTAGTTTAGAAACAGTGATAAAACACTTTGAATTAAATATAATATTTTTGTTTGATTTTTACAGCTGTTTGGGGATTATTTAATGGCGGCTCAAAATCTCTTTTTTACAGTTGGCTACCGAAGTAGGCTACCATATGTAGTCTAATGTCTACTTCTAATGTATTACTTTAACAGTTAAGCTAATCAAAAGCAAAATAAAAATATGTGTGTGTGTGTATATTACATGATACAAATGTTGTATTTTTGACCAATTTTAAAGTTTTACTACATTTTCTTCCTGGAATCCACCTTGAAATCCTACAGGATTGGGATCAGGATAATCCTGTTTTTTTGGATCAAAGTTATCCAAATCCTACTGACAAGTTTTGAATAACACAAACTGAAGGTTTGATCCAGATTAAAACTAGGATTGGATTCCATGATCTAATCTGATTTCAGATTCCTTCTTTCCCTTTTGAACAACCCATTTTCAAGATTTGATCCAATCCAATAACCAAAATCCGATCAGTTTACCTTTGAACAACTGGCCCTATGACTTAAGTATTTCTATATCATGGAAGGCCAATTGGGGCAAGCCTGGGGCAGATAATAATGGACTAAAGAAAACTGGGGGTAACAAATAAGGATCGGAGCCTAAAATTGAAATTTTCTCCAGGTATCTCTGTCTCTCTCTCTCATTCCAATGGGCAGTTTGGGCGGCCATACCGGGCGAGTCAGTCGTAAATATGGCGGTGTTCTATTTGTAGTGACGTAGGAACATCTATGAATTGCTGCTCTGAGGTTTCTTATAGGCTACTGTTGACTGTTTTATCGTTTTTTGTTGTTGTTGTTGTTGTTGTTGTTTTTTTTTGAAGAAGCATTACTCTTGCATCGGAGAAAACAACACGGGAATAGCGTCAATTGTGTGTATAAATTACTACTTATAGGGCTTGAATTACAACCTGTGGGCAGTTTTTCTACATCCTTTTGTGAACGGTGTTTTACAGTTGTACTTATGCTGCAGCGGGACTATGGAACGAATTATGTGCCATAATTAAACAAACAAATCCAGCATTTTGCAAACAAACTTGATCTTCGCAAAGGAAAACTCGACTCGCAAACAAACTCGATCTGCTTTGCAAAGGAAAACTCGACTCGCAAACAAACAGAAAGCAATGTACAAGTACAAAGGTCAGCTTGAGTGAAAATGCAGTGGAGTAACAAATATGTATTGTGTTTTGCAAATATAAATAAATGAGCCAAGATAATACTTCACAAATAAATACAAACCATCCTACAAATTGCATGTAACCTTTGAACAAATACCAAATCTAGTGCATACAAATGCATATCTGTCTGTTATGATTGTGTGACACTTGGCTTTTTATGAGATCTCTCGGCTCGATTTTCTCACAAATGTTGTCCAGGCAGATTTTCTCACAAATGCAGTTGAGCAACTTACTCTTCTAATGCAGTAGATGGCGCTAAACTTGGGGATTAATTTAGCGCTAGTCTCCCGGGAGAAGCACTGATTTGATATGGCGTTATATGTGCGCCTCAATCCGGAGCGAGTAATTGTAAGTTTTGAGCACAGAGAACTATATTTTGCAAGCACATTACATTATATTTTGAACAGAAATTAACAATCGCAAAAAAAAAAATTCGTTTGAGCAAAGAAAAAACGATTCCGTGCTCAATAAATGTATTTGCTTGTTTGCTATCATCATCATCATCATCATCATATTCTTTATTCAGGACATACATAAAAAATGGTCCATAGCACTATACAAACACATAGTAAAAAAAAAAGACTACAACAGTCAAAATTCCACAATACACAAAAAGAGTGTTCAAATATTAGCATATAGACTAAAACGCCAGTGGTTCCACAATCTCGAAGTGAACCTAACTGCACTCAATGCAGGGTTCACTAGTGTTGCGATGATGCTGTTATATGACTCTGCTAATCTACATACATCTGTACGTGAGATTCCTGAGTACAGCAGGACACGTAAATACATTAACACTTACACACATTTGGCTCGCACTGCCCCATCGTGGCAATTTAAGCAGCAGCCTCAAACCATCATTATATGCCACATTGAGGCCACATCCACACGAAGCCAGAGCTTTCCCTATCCGATATTTTTTTTCCCCGTTCAAAAAAAAAATTCCGTAAACACGGCGTCGTCTCAAGAAATATCTGCGTACACACGAAACCACTGAAACCGACTCAAAACGATGTAGTATACATGCCAGACCAGTATGTGGCGCTGTAATTCTGCCACAGACATACACTAAAAACGGAGAAGAAGACTTGGAGCTCGCGCATAAACCTTGCGCGCTGTATACAACAACAATATTAGGCACAGTAGCTTCTTTTTTTCTTTTTTCTTTTTTAATCAAGAACTTTGTTGAACAATATGAAAAACCATAAATGTAGTTGCTGTGACTTAACGGTGTCTGACTAGTTGACACTTGGTGTGATGACATCATCGTTTCACAAAATATACGGATTGGCCGTACACACGAAAACGCAAAGGCGGCGTTTTCAGATTTATCCACCTTGGGACCCGGTTTCAAAAAATAGCGGTTTCAGTCTCCGAAAACGCCGGATCCGTGTGGACGAAACACCAATACGATAAAAAATGTATACGGATACAGCGAAACGCGTCTCCGTGTGGACGGGGCCTGAGTTTCTGCATACTGCTTTTTTTATAGCGCCGCCATATCCACAAAACTAACAAGGCACTTTTAAGTTAATAATAAAAAAAATACTTACCAAAATGTGTTTTAATCCATTAGTCTCGCTGTAGTCAGTTATTTTTTTTAATTTTTTTTTTTTTTTTTCAGTAAGCTTCCGGGATGCTGTAGATAGTTCCATAGATATCATATAATAAAGGATTATATATGGATATATGGATATCTATGGATAGTTCTACAAGACGGGCTTTGGTTCTACTAGCGATTTGATTGGAGACCAACAGCCAATCACAATTGACCTTTAATTTTTCCGATTGGTTGATTTTGTGGCACACTTGTAATGCTGTTGCAAGTTGAGCGAGCGTGTGTGTCAAGAGTTGAGCGCGCACAGAATTAAGAGGTTGAGAGAGAGAGAGAGAGGGACTTGACAGGAGCGCAGAGAATAAGTTTGTGAGAGAGCACCTGAGTAAACTGCGTGAGAGGGGTTATTATTGCACGTTAATATGGATAATAGCAAACAAGCAAATACATTTATTGAGCACGGAATCGTTTTTTCTTTGCTCAAACGAATTTTTGTTTTTGCTATTGTTAATTTCTGTTCAAAATATAATGTAATGTGCTTGCAAAATATAGTTCTCTGTGCTCAAAACTTACAATTACTCGCTCAGGATTGAGGCACACATATAACGCCATAATTTGAAACTTGTCTTTGCCAACAGCTGAGGAAAATGACCAGTGAACGGGTGTGTCCAGTAGCACCTCACTGCAGTACACGAGGTCCAGGGGGCGGAGTTGGATCCAGATCTAAAGGGTGGAGATTTGTAGGTTTAGGGGTGGGTTTAGGGATCAGGGGGTGGAGATGGGTAGGTTTAGGGGTGGGTTTAGGGATCGGGGGGTGGAGATGGGTAGGTTTAGGGATCAGGGGGTGGAGATGGGTAGGTTTAGGGGTGGGTTTAAGGATCAGGGGGTGGAGATGGGTAGGTTTAGGGGGGGGTTTAGGGATCGGGGGGTGGATATTTGTAGGTTTAGGGGTGGGTTTAGGGATCGGGGGTGGAGATTTGTAGGTTTAGGGGTGGGTTTAGGGATCGGGGGGTGGAGATTTGTAGGTTTAGGGGTGGGTTTAGGGATCAGGGGGTGGAGATGGGTAGGTTTAGGGATCGGGGGTGGAGATGGGTAGGTTTAGGGATATGTTAGGTGGGAGGAGTTGAATCTGAATCCAACTCCTCCCCCTGGATTTCGTGTCTCGGTGTGTTTCTGTCTTAATTTATCTATAATTAACCTTTTTGAGGTTTTCTTTTTCAAAATGTTTATTACATATCTAGACAGATTAGCACTTAGCAATTCACTCTCTCTAGGATAGGGGAATCTATAAACTGAAAGCTCTGCCATATTATGTTGCTTTTTTAAATTTTTGTAAAAACGTTACATTTAGGCTACTGAACAAGTCTATTTCTTTTGTTCTCCATAAATTAATGAGATCATTTAATTTAATTGAAAGGAGGGTCCCACTTATTTATTTATTTAGTTGGAATTCAGTCATCTTAACTGTTAATGTAATAAAATAATTAATGACCAAAACAAACAATATACAATAGTTTCTTAACTTGCCTGTGATGTATGCATTGCCCAAATTATTATTTTGGACAGACAAAATGAAACCCGCCTCTCAATTAAATGAAATGTTCTCATTAATTTATGGAGAACGAAAGAAATAGATTCGTTCAGTAGCCATAATCACTAATTTAGTAATTTCGCATGCGTCCGATGTAGAAAAAATTTACAAAAAGTAACACATGATGGTAGAGCTTTCAGCTAATAGATTCCCCTATCCTAGAGAGAGTGAATTGCTACTAAGTGCTAATGTGGATTTCTGTCTAGATATGCAATAAACATTTTGCAAAAGAAAACCTCAAAAAGAATAATTATTTTAGCGCCATCTACTGTTTTAGAAGAGGAAGTTGATCGACTTGATCTCAGGGTCGAGTTTTCCTTTGCAAAGCAGATCGAGTTTGTTTGCGAGTCGAGTTTTCCTTTGCGAAGTTGATCGAGTTTGTTTGCAAAATGCTGCATTTGTTTGTTTAATTATGGCTAAAAGTGCTGTCGGAGCTAAGAATCTCTGTATAACGGCCATTGGAGCCCTCTGCTGGTAAGGAATCGTAAATTGGCCGGCAATGGCCGCTCGAACACTTCCGGTGGCTTCACTGCCTGATGGCAGTTTAGAACATAGATATCATATCATAAAGGCTAGATGTCTCGTGCGCGCTGCTGGCCAATGGAGGTCGACGTCCATACGTGGCGGCCATCTTGTCACAGGCAGCTCGCTCACTCATAACATTGTGTTTTAATGCTGCATGTACTTTTTAAATAACCATAACTTGCAAAAATTTCTACCGATTTTCAAACGGTTTGGTTTGTTATAAACGTCAGAGATGTAGTTATGACACTGCATACTTATGAATAATTATAACCATGGACTTCCATATGAAAATACCATTTAACAGAACAGATAGGTGCAATGAATATACACACGCACAAGGTATTTGTTAAATCAATATATAGGCTACTAAAACGACACTTGGTTACAAACGTAACCTCGGTTCTCTCTAGAGAGGGAACGAGTGTTGCGTAAGTTTAGCTTACGCCACGGGAAAACTCCTTTTCTTGAGAATACTGAAGCAAAAAATTATCCTTAATTTTTAGAATGTAAAACGCAATTTGCTGCAGCAAGCAGACCTAGGCGAGACAGCTCGCGCACCTATTGGCTGCTCTGCGGCAACTGCTGCAACCTATCAGTGCGTCAGGCATAATGTCAGCGCCAATGAGAGGCTTGCCTCGCGCAACGTCATGGCCCGCCAAAATGGGTGTGGCCTTAGCCTATAAATACCCATTGCTCAGGTTGCACTATGATTTCAGTCGACTGGAAGCGAAATCATTACACAGCACAAGCACGGCAGGCTATGCAACACTCGTTCCCTCTCTAGAGAGAACCGAGGTTACGTTAGTAACCGAGTGTCGTTCTCTTACGAGAGTACTCTCGTGTTGCGTAAGTTTAGCTTACGCTACGGGAACCCTATGTAAAGCGCTGTGCATGCTGAGATTCCAAAACTTATGTCCCAAGGGCAGTAGCCCGGGGCTCATGTATAAGTGGAACGGTCGCAACGGCAGAACAGGGCGGGACGACTCGGTACTGTGAGATAGGTGCATACACATGTATACAGTCAAGGCAGTATACCGACCTCAAAACTGCATTAGCCCACAGGACGTTGCAGCATATCAACAGTCTAATCAAACTGAGTTGGGTAGACAATGTCAATATAGCATAATCACTGAGAACAGTCTAGCCTGTAGGGCGGGTACTTCCAGGTTATAAAACCTTACAAATGTAGACAGCGAGGCCCAGCCTGCTGCCATACAAATGTCATGAAGCGAGACCCACTTGTCCACGCCCACGACGAAGCCATGCCTCTAGTCGAGTGGGCCCTAACCCCCAAGGGACAATCCAGGCCCTAGGATGCATAAGCCGACACAATAGCGTCTACTATCCATCTGGACAGGGTCTGTTTTGAGATGGCTAGCCCTTTAACGCAGCCACCGAACGAAACAAAAAGCTGCTCCGTCTGCCTAAAGGCAGCAGAGCGCTCCACATAAATCCTTAAAGCCCTTACTGGGCAAAGGAAATTAACCCCAGCCTCACTGTCGGACGCAGGGAGGGCTGAGAGGGAAATAACTTGCGCTCTAAACGGAGTCGCAAGCACCTTCGGGACGCAACCATGTCTTGGTTTGAGGATGACTTTAGAGTCATTAGGCCCAAATTCCAGACACATAGCGCTCACTGAGAGCGCGTGCAGGTCGCCCACCCGTTTTACTGAGGCTAGTGCCAGCAGAAAAGCGGTTTTGAAGGAAAGGTACTTTAGCTCCACCGCATGTAATGGTTCAAATGGTCCACCTTTCATGGCCTCTAGGACCGTAGAAAGGTCCCAAGCTTGAACCGAGGGAGGTCGAGGAGGGTTCAGTCTCCTAGCTCCCCTGAGGAAACGGATTATGAGGTCATCACTTTCCCAGCGACTGGCCATTCACAGGCTTCGTAAAAGCTGCTATAGCCGCCACATACACCTTGAGCGTGGATGGGGTTCTTCCGTTGTCCAACAGGTCTTGCAAGAAAGAAAGCATTACCGTTACCTCACAATCTAGCAGGTTTAAATCATGAGCTGAACACCATTCAGCGAACACTGACCATTTAGACGCATAGAGCTGTCTAGTAGACGGAGCTCTAGCCTGAGTGATCGTGTTCAGCACTCCCTCCGGGAGGTGAAATGATGATAGTTGATTGCCCACACATGTAGGCAATTACAGCTATTAATATAATAATTACATTATTACAGCTCGGGGTATGGGTGCCAAACTGCGCCCTGGGCCTGGGACAACAGGTCCTTCCTCAGCGGAATCGGCCATGGAGTTGTGTTCCCCAGTTCTGTCAGCTCTGGGAACCAAACTTGATTCTCCCAGAACGGGGCTATCAAGAGTATCGAACATTTGCTCTCCCTGACTCGCTTGATTACCTGTGGTAACAAGGCGACCGGGGGAAACGCATAAAGAGGGCGCCTGGGCCAGTCTAGGGCCAGCGCGTCCCTTTCTTTTGAGAAGAACATTGGGCAGTGAGCGTTGGTTTGCGACGCGAATAGGTCTACCTCTGCTCTGCCGAAAATGTCCCAGATGTTTTGCACTGCCAGGGGATGTAGGGACCACTCCCCTGGGCAAAGCTTGGCCCTGGATAGCATATCTGGGCCCACGTTCAGGACGCCCGGCACATGTGCCACTCTCAGCGAGCACAGATTGTGCTGGCCCCATATGTGGAGGCGTTTTGCTATTGCAAGAAGGCTCCAGGACCTGAGGCCGCCCTGGCGATTTATATAGGACACCACCGACGTGTTGTCTGTTCTGACCAGAACGTGGTGGTTCCTTAACACATGGAGGAAAAACTGAAGGGCGTTTTCGACCTCTTTCATCTCTAGACAGTTTATGTGTAGACGCTTCTCTGCGTCTGACCACAGGCCCATGGAGGGTCTCCCTTCGTAAAGGGCGCCCCATCCCGTGTTGGAGGCATCTGTCGAGACTACTTTGATTCGTGAAGCTATGCCCAGGTTCACGCCGGACTGGTACCAGTCGGCCCTCGCCCACGGTGTCAGAGCTGCTGCGCATGTCTGATTTACCATGAGACAAAGCAAACCTGATGTCCACGCTCGCGCTGGAAGGGGCGCATGTGTAGCAGACCCAGCCGCAGCAATGTCGAGGCTGAGGCCATAAGACCCATCATCCTCTGAAACACTCTGAGGGGAAGACTCTTCCCCACAGTGAATGTCGCTGCTAGGCGCTGGATCGCTGCCGCGCGTTCTCTTGTCAGGCGCGCCATCATAGACTTGGAGTCCAACTCTATCCCCAGAAAGGAAATTTCCTGGCTGGGGGATAGAACACTTTTGGCCCAGTTGACTTTGAGACCCAACTGTTCCAGATGGTTCAACAGTAATGCTTTGTGTAACACCAGGTCCTCTTTCGACTGTGCTATAATTAGCCAGTCGTCCAGATAGTTCAGAACTCTCACGCCCCTTCGTCTGAGGGAGCGAGCGCCGTGTCCATGCACTTCATAAATGTACGAGGTGCTAAAGACAGGCGGAACGGAAGGACGGTGTACTGATAAGCCTGACCCTCGAAGGCGAATCTCAAGAATGGCCTGTGACGGGCTGCTATTTGAATCTGAAAATAGGCGTCTTTCAGATCCACTGATATAAACCAGTCCCCCGGTCGAATTCGAGCGAGGATTTGTCTAGTTGTGATCATTTTGAACGAGCGTATCATCAGCGCTTTGTTCAAACGTCTGAGGTCTAATATAGGACGGAGCCCACCGTCCTTCTTTGGTACTAAGGTACTTCTTTGGTACCTTCTTTGGTACTCTGCCAAGGGCTTCCACCGCCCCTTTTCTCAGCAAATTCGCTATCTCGGCGCGAAGTAGGTGTGCTACTTCCTGATTCATCGAGGTTTCGACCCGTGCTGTGAAGCGCGGCGGTCTGCAAGTAAATTGTAGCGAGTAGCCCTGTTTCACTATCTGAAGCACCCATTTTGAGACCCCTGGGATCGATTCCCATGCTTTTGCCTGAATGGACGGGTAGAATGAAATCTGGGCTCCGGTCGCTCATATTCAGGGAACCCGAAGACCCAGCCATGATGACATACTTTGTTCACCATGTTCTTTTCGAATGGGACAGTCGGCACTTTGTGCGGCGGCTCTGTAACTAGCACCCCAGCCGTCGAAACGGGGAGGTGTTGTTTTACAGACAAGGCTGTGTGAGCTCGCGGCGCGAGGCACAGGGTGCTTTTCACAAAGTGTGTGCGTTGAGAGGCAGACACGTGATCTACAGCTGACACACCGCCAGCTCGAGCTGGGTTCATACGCTGAGGCGTTATGTGTGTGCGTAACGCAGAGACAGTCGTTTTCATAGGCAGGGGTGAGCGCTGTACAGCGGGCACATTTCCTACACTTAAATCATGAACGGCATGAGCCGGTTTGACTGATTATGGACCCTGTGGTGGTGTGAGACACTGCGTGGGTAGTGCTTGTGTGTAGGGGTGAACACTGGGTAGTGGGCACTTTTCCTACACTTAGCGGTCGAGCGGCCTGAGCCAGCTTTATTGTTTTCGACCCTAGATGAGTGTGACACACAGAGAGGGTAGTGTTTGTGTGCAGGGGCGGGTACTGGACAGTGGGCACCTTTCCTACATTCAAAACACCTTCGGCCTGAGCCGAATTATGACCAGACATAATGCTCTTTTTGAGATTTATGTGGGTCGCCGTGAAAACGGCGTTTGTGTGCAGGCGAGCGAGTTGAGGAACTGACTCGTTGGCTGCTGAGTACACTCTTCGAATCACTTCCGTTGAGGGGACTGAGAGAGCGGGTCGTGCTGATTTCGATGGCGGTCCGGCCGCAGCGGGACTTAACCACCGGCGCCTTCCTAGGGGGGCTAGGAAGACTTAGGAGGCTCAAAGCTCGGCGCGAGCTTGTGCCTGGGTCCCCGGGCGGGAGGCGGTCTGCGGCGGCTAGTAGAGCGCGAGCGCTGATGTGCATCCCTAGCCTGGCGATGTTGTGAGGCGGCGGTGGGGGCGCTGTTTTCCGAGCGGGCGGCTGCTTCTTAGCGCGACCCGCTGCGGAACTGGAGTGTTGTGGCAAAAAGTGTCTCATAGATTGAGAAGTTTTCTGCACCTCCGTGTATCGCTCCGCGAAGCCCTTCACCGAGGGACCGAAGAGACCGGCTGGTGAAACAGGAGCGTCCAGGAAGGTGGCGCGGTCAGACTCGGACATGTCGGACAGCGTTAGCCACATGTGACGCTCAGTGATGGTGAGGGCGGCCATGTTGCGGCCAATAGCCTGGGCGGCGGTTTTAGTAGCTCTGAGAGCTAGGTCCGTCGCGCTTCTCAAGTCCGTCACACACTCCGCCGTTGGGCCAGCCTCGTCCAGTGAACGGAGAAGGTTGGCTTGGTATATCTGCAAAACAGCCATGGTGTGCAGAGCGGATGCAGCTTGACCAGCGGCAGCGTAGGCGCGGCCAATCAGCGTCGAAGTAGTCCGGCAGGCTTTGGTAGGCAGACTCAACTTGGACCGCCATCCCGCAGAGGGCGGACACAAGTGTGTCGCTACGGCTTCCTCGACCGGAGGAACGGAGAGATATCCCCTGTCTTTCGCGCCGTCAACCGCGGAGAGCGTCGAAGAGACAGAGGACCTCAGTCTGGCCGAATACAGGGCTCCCCAGGACCTGGAGAGCTCATCGTGCAGCTCGGGGAGGAAGGGAGCGGGCCTCGAGACAGATACAGAGCGGCGTCCCGGCAGGAAACAGCCATCCAACCTGTTGGGCGCGGGCTCCTTGGGCATAGTCCAGTCAAGGCCGAGGTCCTCCACGGCCTTCGTGAGGAGGCGGAGAAGCTCAGCGTTGACAGAAGCCCTCATGCTGGACTCCTGTGTCAACGGGGCGGGGTCAGGGATGGATCCCGACCAGTCCTCGCTCCCAGACGCGAGGATAAAACAACTGTCGTCTTCCACGACATCCCGCTCCATCTCTTCGGCCGCCACAGCAGCTTAACCATGTTGGCCGTCGAGGAAGGAGACGGGGGACTCCAAGAAAGAGGCTCGCGGGGACGCCGCCGGCATGCCCCACCAGTGCTCTTTCACAGAGACTTCTGGTGGCCTTTGTGAGCAGCGCTTCTTACGGCGCGGCCCAGCAGGAGGCGTTGATAAAGCGGACTTGATGGCGAACAAAGCCTGTCGAGCCCGCAGGGTCGAGAGAGGCAATGACTCGCATTCACGGCAGCCGCCGTCGGCGAGCGCGTGGTCCGCGTGTTCTTTTCCAAGACAGGAAGCGCACAGCTATTGGCTGTCCCCGTCGCTGAGAACGGCTCGGCACGAGCCGCAGACGTGGTGGGCATTTAAAAAAAAAATATATATATATATATTAGGGCTGTCAAAGTTAACGCGTTAATAACGCGTTAACGCAAAATCATATTAACGGCACTCATTTTTTTAACGCGCGATTAACGCAGCGCGTATTTTCTGTTTGACCCGTGGCCCAACCTCTAGTTGGAAAAAATGGAGATACACAGTGTTGCCAACTTAGCGACATTGCAGACCCCTTTAGCGATTTTTTTCCCTTCAACAAAGCGCCCAAACCTTATTTAGTTTCTGAGAATCTACCGGTACCGCCGGTACTGGTCTCTCAGCACGCGCGCGCACCGCTCGCTCTCTCTCTCTCTCTGCGTCTCGCGCGGAGGAGCAGCGCTTTAATTCAGTAAAGCACAGATATTATGTTGCTTCACTAATTTCACAAGTATAGCCGAAATCAGAGCACAGATATTGTCTTTATCTTATGTGAATTTGATTTCACCAGACGACGGCTCGATTATCAGAATTGTTGTGCAGATTAACTTAACATCTTGGAAGGGAGAGCTGGTTATGGGTCGCGTTTCAGTCACCATTTCAAATTCATTCCGTTGTTTGACAACAGAAACAGTAAAATATACCAATGAAAACAGTTTTATTGAGAATTTAGCTTCATCAAAATGGGCACAGAGAGAGACAAACTACAATGTAATAATAAATAATAAATGTACATTTAGCATTTTCAGAAGAGCTGCCCTGTCATACAAAATCTACATTTACATTTACATTTAGTCATTTAGCAGACGCCTTTATCCAAAGCGACTTACAAATTAGGACAAAAATTCAGCGAGTCATCATAAAGAGGCAAAAACAACAACAACGCAAGAAGTGCTCAAAATACGAAGTTCAGGTATTATTCAGAGTAGCATAAGCCTGATAAGTGATGTTTCAAAGGGAAAGGATTTTTTTTTTATTTTTTTTTTATTTTTTTTTATAAGGTTAAGTGCTCACGGAAGAGATGGGTTTTCAGCTGTCTTTTGAATGTTGTCAGGGATTCTGCATTCCGGATGAGGGTGGGGAGAGCGTTCCACCAGCATGGAACTGTGAATGAGAATGTTCTGGAAAGTGATTTTGTGGCTTTCTGTGATGGAACCACGAGACGTCGCTCGTTGACCGATCGTAGGTGTCTGGTAGGGATGTAGACTCGTAGGAGTGAGTGAAAGTAGGAGGGAGCTGAGCCTGTGATGGATCTGTAAGCAAGCGTCAGTGCCTTGAACTTGATGCGAGCAGCGAGAGGTAGCCAGTGCAGAGAGGTGAACAGAGGAGTGACGTGGGCCCTCTTGGGCTCGTTGAAGACAAGACGAGCTGCAGCATTCTGGATCATCTGTAGGGGTTTGGTCGCACATGCTGGAAGTCCAGCCAGAAGAGCATTGCAGTAGTCGAGCCTAGAGATGACCAGGGCCTGGACGATAAGTTGCGTTGCATGCTCAGTTAGGAAAGGCCTGATCTTCCTGATGTTGTGCAGTGCAAACCTGCATGATCGAGCTGTCTTTGAAATGTGATCAGTGAAGGTCAGCTGGTCATCAAACGTTACATCTAAACATGGTTGTGTTAGTAAATTGCTCAGTGCAAAGAAAGAGAAGTAATGGTAACCTGGCATTTTTTTTTGTTCTTTCTACATGTGTCTAATAGACATGAACAAGTTCTTTGAAAAACATCTATGACCTTTGAAACATGTCTCGTCCTTATGCTCTATATTGTGTTATGTGGATGTGTGGAGATGAACCCAATTGCAGACAGTAGTCACAGTTTATTGTACAAATAACAGGAAAAACAAAGCCCACGAGGGGGCAAAACAAGACAAGACAGGATTACAGGTAACTAAACTAGACTATGACTGACAAACTAGACTATAACAGAAACAGGATCAAACTACTACTTAGACAAGACTTTCAACAGACTCTCACGGACAGATCTCACATTGATTAACACGCAAAGTTAGACAATGTACCGACACAGGACAGAAAACATGAGGGGATTAAATAGGGAGAAACTAATGAGGGAAACGGGTGACACAGGTGAAGCAATAATGACAAAACGAGGATAACAAGGGGCGGGACTAGGTGACGAGACAACACAAGCACATGGCCCAAACAAATGGCCATGTGCTTGCACATAAAACATGGGCCTGTCATGATCCTGCCTCAAGACCAGGGAAAATCAGAGACGTTAAAAATACGCATTATTTCACCATAGGGTGTCAGTGTTCGTCTAAGTTACACTAGTGACCGCGACGCTGAAGTGTGTGAAAACCACTATGTCTAGGGTGAAAACATAACATCAACAGGAACCACGAACATTTATTTATTTGGATAAAATATTTTAATCATTCTGTCATTTTTCAATGTCAATCTTTTTACTATTTACATGTTCATTCCCAAAATGCTTCATTAATATTCAAAGAAGTTGACTGTCTGTCATTCTCCTCTACGCTGTGTGCGTAATAATACAGATTACACAAATATACAAAGAGAAAAGATGGAAGGGGTTATGGAAAAACTGGCAAGACATAAAGCCACAAACATAACGAGTCCACCAAAGACAAAATCACCGCAATTGACTCTCTGGAAGTCAAGGATAAACAGAGTGCTAAAGAGATCGACGCACATCAAAAGCACATTCAGAAGCTGCAGGTCAGACAAAAATCCAGTGTGGGATCTGTTTGTTTTTTTTTGGACTACTTTGGACAAGCATTTTTCTTCCAATTGTGATATTTCACCATTTTGATGATTGTATTGCAGTTTAAACTGCACAAAACTTTTGCAGGAGACCATCTCAGCTCTGCGCTGTCAGCTGAGCTCCAGTCAAAGTGGAGGAACAGTTCAGCAGCTTCGTTTAGACCGTGATGAGCTCGGCCAGGAAGTTCAACATCTCCGAGTCCAGTTCCGTGCGGCCCAAACCATTCGGAGAAAGCAGCTCACTAAACTTACCGTTCAAAACAACAATGCTGCTAAAAAACTACAGGAGACAGTAGCTTTGGTAAATGTATTACACCCACATTCAAACGTATTTTTTAAACATTTTCCAAACAACTGCTTTATGCCTTCAAGTAATACATATTTTGTTAATCCTGCAACAACATTCCTGTCCAAAAACATTGTCCTAACATCTATTCGTACCTCTAAATCTAAACCTAGCCCTTAGCATTACTTTTCAAATCAGAGGGAAATGACAGCTGTATAAGGCCCAATCCCAATTCACCCCTTGGCCCTACCCCTCCGTTTTGCGCGTTCACGTCTAGGGGTAGGGTGTCCCGATTCTTGTTTTTCAGAGGCACACTCCGAACAGAGGGGTACGAGAAAGTTCGAGAAAAGTTCCCAGAATGCACAGCGAATCACCGGCGAGATGACTTCACAGCCGGCAAAAGAAAGTCACAAATGTAAGTATTTTCTTCGTAAAATGTACGATAACCATGGTTGTAATGCTATGGTCGTTGTAGCCGAAGGTCTCCACCTCCATTTGTAGCCTATATGGTGATTTTCTTCAAAACAATCATAAAAGAGATCGTTAAACCGCTAGCATGTTGTCTCGGTAGCCAGCGCTACTAATGTTAGTTACCAGCGCTACTAATGTTAGTTACCTGGTAATGTTAATGAAGCTATGTTTTTATAGATTGATGTGTGATATAAGTTTAATGTAAAGTCCTAGGTTTACATCACTGTTATTAGCAGGAAAAATTGTTCTCACTTGTCACATAAGTCAGTCAAAAATCCGTAAACAAGTGCGAGTTTAATCAAAACATAAAATTACAACATTATACAAAATCCTGTTGGCTCCTGTAGCCTATCCTATGATTTCACTTGTTAAACCTTTAACTTGTGTTACCTTAAACGAGTTTTATCCATAAATGACAGAGCAAAACGGTAAGAACTTTTTCTCCTTTTTTCTGTGCACAAACTTTTTCAAGTTCAATATTTAGCACCCCAGTGGGCGTAACCATTTAAGAAACAGAACAGAAATTATACATCAGAAAACACAGGAAATATAAGAATTCAAAGAAAGATACAATGATACCTTCAGTTAGTGCTTGCAAAATCAACACAAACAATACTAGTATACAAATTATTGAAATATTAAATTGGCTCTTACAGTAACCATTATTGTCACAGTATGGAGAAAAGGCAAGCACTGGCAACCGTTATTCTCAACAATGTCTACTTCCAATCATGCAGGGACTCCACAGGAAACCAGACGGATCATCCGTTTCCGAGCAGAAAATGAGAACCGCTTTCTGAAGTCTAAAAGTTCTTCAAAACAACTTTGGGAGTACTTAAGTCATTTGATCAGTATGCTGGACTGTATAAAAAAAAATATATATTATTGTTTTTATTCTGTTAAAATTACTCATTCATATCATCTTCTGCTACAATATTACACACACCAGGTCTCACCGTCTGTACACTGACCTGGTGTTGCAGTGTGTTTTTAAAATTTGACCTGTACTACTGTGGTATGCGTGGTAAATAACAATAATATCTTATTTGTTATGATACAGGACATTGATCAAAGAACTTGGCCTGCAGGGACATGCCACTTCCCAACAGGTCTCCAAGAAGTGGGAAAATCTGAAAAAAATATATAAGGTAAGCAGAGACCAGTGTGGTTCTAGCTTGGTTTATATGGAGGGATTCCAAACGGTCAAGGAAATCCATAAACGTTCAATGTAATCTTGTAAATGTAATGTAGACATTGTGTTTATATTCACTTCAGGACCTGAAAACCCCCAAAACAGGATCTGGAACGGATGCTGGCCAGGTAACAGCTGCCACATGGCAGTTTTTTGAGGACATGCACGAGGTGTTGGGTGGCAGGCCTTCAATGGACCCTCCTGTTGTGATTGCATCTTTTGGTCCTGATGCTGATCCGATAACAATTCTTATGGTAAGGCTTAAAGGTTAGCTGCAATTGCATTTGTAATTATTTTAACAACACTATGTAGCCTGAAGTGTTATTGATTATAGATCACTTGATATGAGAATTGTAATGTACATAGTAATGTGATATTGTTATTAATGCTACACCATTACCTTATTTCTTTGGTAGCACTTTATTTATTAATTATATATATTTTTTGGTTCTCTTAGGAGATTGTCGAGCCCAGCAGTCCAGACACCGCCTCAGACACGGCCAATACCTCTGTTGCCTCTCCTGTTGCAACCCCAAACCCCTCACCAAAAAAGAAGAGGAGGAAGTCTATTGTGGAGTTTCTAATAGAGGAAAGTGCTAAGGAGCAAAAGCGGCACGAGGAGAGTGAGGCAAAAATGGATAGGTTCTTAGGCCTGTTTGAAAAACTCATAGATAAAATATAATTAGAATATAATATAATATAAATTAAAATGTAATATAATTCTGTGCTTTGTTTTGTAATTGTTTTTCCCTTTCATCACACAAGTTCCCCCCATCCTGTGTTGTATAGTTCTTTTCTGTTAGTAACAATAGACGAATTGAAATGAAATCACTTTTATTATTATTTATATACATTGTCAAAGTATTTATTTTATATACACTTGTTATATCTAAATATGTATTTATATTTATTTATTTATTTATTTATTTATATTGTAAGAGAGTGCAATATTGTCAATAAAAAGATTGTGTAAACAAATAACATGCAAACTATCTGTGTATACAAACAATACAATGGCAAATAGCCATTTTTCACATTTTAGACAAACTATATACACAGTACAGACATCCTTAAGGGTCTTGCACATGGCCTGAGACCAGGGCAGCCAGTCTGTCCCTTGTAGCATTCCCAGAGCTCTCGTTAACCGCTAGGGGCTCACAGGGTGGTTGGGGTTCAAGGATGTCCAAATCTGCATCTTCATCTGGCTCCAGGAAGTCCTCATTATCTAGACACACATTGTGGAGAAATGCACAGGACGCAATAACCAGAGGTGCAAATGTGGGTTTAACCTCCAAGGCTCTGAAAAGCGTAGACCTCCATCTGGTTTTCATCATCCCAAAAGCTCTTTCGATTATGCTGCGGGCCCTGGCATGATGATAATTGAAGCGCCCTTGTATTTGCCCATTTATTGGCTCCTTGTAAGGTGTGATTAGGCAGACAGGTGTGTCCAAACAGGGATAGCCACCATCACCCAGAAGGATGTAACCTGTGGGAGGATACTGTCTTGCCCTGTAAAAGCTGCTGTTCTTCATGATGCGTGTATCATGAACTGATCCTGGGTAACCGACAAAGATATCTAGAAACCTGCCATTAGAATCACATATTGCTTGCATATTAAGTGAATAGAATCCTTTGTAATTCAGGTAGTCTAATCTGTACTGTTGAGGAGGTTTAATTCTGACATGGCTGCCATCTATTGCTCCCACAACATTGCTGAATGCAGGGCTTCCTGATAGCTGGACAAATCCTTGAGCAACTGCATGAAGCTCTCCTGCCAGTGGGAAAGAAATGGCTCGCTTCAGGTTGGTCATTATATTTTGTGCAACTCTGTGGATGATGCGATGGACTGTAGACTTGGGCACATTGAAAACCCGGGATACAACTGAGTAGGACAGTCCATGAGCCAGCCAGTAAACATAGATCAGGACTTCCAGTTGGTTACCCCAGCCATGGTCCTGTTCCCTCTGTAGGAGCCTCTGCAGACCATGCAACTATAAAAATCAAGGCAACATGATTTGGATTTTTATTTATTTAGCCTATCTCAAAATGTCTTCAGTAATTTGTTATTTAGCAGACTTGGATTTGTTTATCATTAATGCAAAACTGTTGTAGGCTGTTAAAAAGATTTTAGTGAGAAACAAATCCTCAACAACGCATAAACCTCAACATTACCTGTATCATTTATTCATGTCGCAATGCATGCTGGGAACACACACACTCAAACACAGACCTCTACAAAACAGCAATGTTGTTCAATATACAATGCTTTGCACAGTCTATCCTTTCCAAACGGTTGAAGACAATGCTTCAAGATCTGCTAACCTTTTAAAGCTGTTTGACCTTTAAGCCTTCCTCTCCACTGCTTGCTGATAATGCTGGACTGGTCACCTGGAGGAGAACTCTTTCGAGAGCAGAGAAAGTCAGAATTACGTTTTGAGAGGCAGTATTTACCTAGTTTCTTGATTGAATTTTGGCCAGCAGAAAGACCTTTCCCCTGCAAGACATGTAGTATCACTGATGGTTATCTCGACCATTTTAAAACTGTTTATCAAAAGCGACTAGAATTGGATTCAAGTTAAACATTTTTATCAGTCCATGCATTCGCTCTGAGAATGATGCGTACGGTTCACTTCACACTAATCTACCCAGCTAACAAAAATATGAATGTTTTGCTAACATTCCTATTAAGTTATGAAAACGTTATTTCTTATTTATTTATTTTTTTTCTTGGTTATAATAACGTTAAGGGAACATTCTGAAACAATAGTAACATTTTAAAAAACGCTAGACAAGTCTAACTAACTAGTCTAAATGTTTAAATGTTTCAGAAAAAAACTTCCATGATAAATTACTGGTATAACATTTTTGTGCTAACAACATTATGAGAACGTTATTAAAGCCCACATAACTGAACGAACGTTCTATTTACGTAACTGAAAGCACATTTGTTCATAACTTTGAGAGAACCTTGCCAGAACGTTAGCCAAGTTAGCTGGGTCATAAGGGCAGCTGGTGTTATTTGCATCACACATACTAAAGCAATTACACAATGAAAGCATCAGTAAATCATTTTTAATCAACAAGGAAAGACAAAACTCACTGATTGGGATATTCACTCCTAATATATGCGTAGACTGACGTTGACAGCTTTTTAACTCTGAATATTGCCAAGGTTGTAATGTTTTGTGTTTAAACAAATGCAACCACATCACACGACCTAAAACAACTAGTCACAAATGCCTCTTTGTATTTCTGTATCAACTTGATTACACACGGTCCGGTGTCATTTTTATTAATGGCCATCCCTCACATACTTTGTATTCTAATATTGAAGATGTGCTGTGTATAAACTAACATCAGTATGTACACGTAAAATATAATTAATCATATTAATCATATGTGACATTAACATGTGAGGTGTTTGAGGTGAATGTCTACAGTTTAGGCTAAACATTGTCTGAATAAATTACACAAAAAAACCAAATGATCCCTGCTCTCTCCCTTTTTTTTAATTACTTGAAAATACTTCTAAAAACTCCTAAGAAATACTTCAAGTGTAAATATTTTTGGGCCCACTATACATCCTAAAACACCTTTTGTAAGTGGCTCTAGTTAAAAGTATCTGTTCAATATCTTAAATATAAACGTAAGAGAGTTTTTATGTTTTAATGACTCAAACAAGTAAAAAAAAAAAAGCACCAAACAAAGCATTTTTCTTTATTTAAATAGTTTATTCTTTTTGGCTTTGATCTCACTTCTTCTTGCTTTTCTTGTCTTTGCTCTTCTTCTTGCCATGAGGTTGCGCGTGTGCTTTGTTGTAGAGGTAGAGACCCACTAAGCCCAGTAAAGTGGGAACCAGCGCCAAACACAAAAGGGGCAAGACGTCGTTAACAAGCTTCTGCCAGGGCGTTTGCTGGGACAGAGAGATCACCTCCACATCGAACTCAAGTGTGCTGTCCCCTGTGAGGAAAACACAGATGTAAGATTATCACATCCACTGTGATTTAACCATCGCTCTACAGCTTTACTCTACTATAAAATATTGACCATTTTACTACTTCTGATGATGGTGGATTAGTTTATGGACTTTAAATATTTTTCACACATGTAAATAAGCTGTTGTGTGACACTGAACTATTTGCAGAGTGTTTTCACTGTCTCTGAACTCCCTGAAAAACCTCCATCGTAGTCTTGTGTTTTCTTCTGGGAACAGTTACGTCACATATTCCTCATATAAATAATTCCTGGCCAATGCATACGCAAAATAAAGAAGGCAAGGCCTGGTTGAGTTGTGTTAGTTATGTGTTGTGCAATGTCCAAAAGATCACCATTGATCGACCAATCACAACACACTGCAGCACGTTTGAGCTTCCGCAAGAACCAATGAGGTTCATTCTTGTGTAACGCAGCACGTTTGAGCTTCCGCAAGAACCAATGAGGTTCATTCTCATGTTATCTCGCACTTTATGACAGTTAACTGAAGTGTTGTGCTGGCCTCTGTGAACTTCAAGCCTGCCTACTTTGTTTTGATGGGTCATCTCAAAAATGTTGACATTGACGAGCGGTGTTAGACCGCTGAGGCAGATCAGATGAAAAGGTCAATAATCGTGGCGCTCTGCAATATCCTTGCAGCACCAAAGTAGAGTTGATATTATTCACAACACTTCTGAGGACTGGACCTTGTGGACCTCAATGGTGGGGACGACCCTGGACAGGAACTAAACAGGGGTGCGTTTCCCAAAAGCATCGTTAGGCAACTATGGTCACAAGTTCCATTGAACTGTGTTGGTACAACAGAACTTGCAACCGTAGTTGGTTCAGAGAAACGCATCCCAGAGCGTTACTGACAGACTGGGAAGAGAGGTGCTGCAACAATGTAAAATATGTGAAAAATCTGGGTTTTTTGAACATTTAAGCATGAAAAACTGTTCTAGTAGAACAAAATCAAGACTTTGAAAAATGGCATAATTGGTCCTTTAAGTGTGTTGCCATGGTACCTGGAATGGTTGGAAGGTATCCTCTCTTTCCATATGCTAGATGAGCTGGAATCGTGGCCTTGATTTTTTGCCTGTGCAAAAACATAGACAGAAAAGACTGAAAAAAGACTTTCAAGTGGGTGATTCAAACTTCACCTTAAAAGACCTTTTCTTTAAGTGGTCTTGAACATACTGTTCAATAGCTGTACTTTCACCATCTCTTCCTACATGCATTGGTGCAATTGTACATTCCAAAGAGAAATCCAGGCGTTAACGTCGACTTACCCTTCACACACTCCAACCAGGGCTTGCTCTAGACCTGCCAGACCAAAAAAAAGTTGTAAATGCATGTGCAATTGTGGAAACACCCCCTCATTTCTGATTATTATATGGTTTTACATAAGAAAAATCAGCCCAAAAAGCTGTCCTTAGTAATCATAACCATCTTGAAATTATAGTTACCCTAACCAAATCCTAAACAGTTAAAACAGTCCTCAAAGAAGAGGATATTGGGTCCCAAGAGTCCCCATTTGAATATTTTGCTTAAAATAAATATCTACTAATGCTGTCAAATCGATTCATCGCGATTTTGTTTATATAAATTGTGTGTATATATATATATATAATATTATATGTATATACATGTATATAGATGTGTGTGCACACTCAGACATATGTATATATATATTCACACATATATTAGCACTAACTTTAATTTTAGATGGGATTGGTCGATTTGACAGAACTAGTCTCTACTAAAAAAACAACGTACATAATAATCAAAATGCTCTCATTATGAACAGAAGACAAAGTTAATTCATTTCAAAGTTTTAATTGTCTTTCCTTGCCCTCTACAAATAATTTCCCCAATTCTAATATTATGAAATGCACTTAACATGCTGATTAATAGGCCTATTGCTAGCCTAAATGTAGATAAAAGGAAAAACGTCTTGTCACAAACCTAAGCTTGTTTCCGCCACATAAAAAATAAAAAAAGTAATTGTGACTTTTTATCTCACAATTCTGACTTTTTTCTCGCAATTGCGTGATATAAACTCACAATTGTGTGTTATAAAGTCAGAATTGTGAGTTATAAAGTCAGAATTGTGTGTTATAAAGTCAGAATTGTGTGTTATAAAGTCAGAATTGTGTGTTATAAAGTCAGAATTGTGAGTTATAAAGTCAGAATTGTGTGTTATAAAGTCAGAATTGTGAGTTATAAAGTCAGAATTGTGAGTTATAAAGTCAGAATTGTGAGTTATAAAGTCAGAATTGTGTGTTATAAAGTCAGAATTGTGAGATAGCCTATAAACTCGCAATTGTGAGGAAAACAAATCTGAATTGTGAGATAAAAAGTTGCAATTACCTTTTAAAATTGTTTTATTCCGTTGCGGAAACAAGCTTTCATATAAACTTGGTTTATATATAGTCCTGGCCCTGAACGCTTGTGCTGTGAACAGCTCTGTTGTTTTGACACACTGCTCACTTTAAACTGCAGAAACGGTAAAGTGGTGTCACAGTTGTCATTTTGTGTCGCGGTCCAGTTGGAATTAAACTATAGCCTACAAGAGTATATTTAACCTAAATATGATAGGTTCTAAAATCTGTGCTCTGTTTTATTTCTGTTATTATGAACATGCTGTAACTTCGAGTTGCATTGCGATGACGGAGCCTTTTACCTGTGATGACAGACCTCTTGCCCAACTCTACGACCAGAGGTTCACGAGACAGAGAGGTGTCAATCACTTTCCCGTCCATTAATCGGCCCTGCACAGGAGATCAACAACAGAGATGCAGGTTAGTTCCATACATTTTTATGTAGATGCAGCAAATTATCTGTAGTAAATACCTATAGAATAAGACTCAAGTAAAAAAGGAAACTCAAGTAAAAGGAAACTCAATAAAAAACAAGTAATAATTGGAATTGTGGTTTGTAGTGTAATAGAACCACATCAGCCTGCATTAAGACAAGTATGAACTATAGAAGGAAGGCAGATTTTAAAAGGAAAGATTTCAAGTTGGGGCATGTTGTCACACAGTTGACACATGTGTTTTATATGTAAAAATGTTATACATTTTATTGATAACAATTTCTGTTTGCCAAACAATTGTTTGAGTGTGAATATTTGTATATATTTTGTATAATATAATTTTTTATATATATATAATAACTAAATCTAAATAAACTAAAATGACAAAAACTATTTTTATTTTTTTAAATAATTAATATATATATATATATATATATATATATATATATATATATATATAAATTCACTTTAAATTGTTCTTGTCATTTTATTATAGTACATTATTTTAGTACTTCAGGTTAAACTAAACGAAATGTGATTTTTTATATATGAGAATATAAAGAATTTTATATGGAATATATACTAAGAATATATATATACTGTTTATTGTTTTGTCATTTTATTTGTGTTAGTTTATTTAGATTTAGTAATTTTAGTATTTCAAATTTAAACGAAATGTAATATAGCCTACAATAAAAACAAATGTTTTAATATTTTTTATTTCAGTTTCAGATCTTGCAAGTAGGCTAACAAAAGTAGCCTACTATATACACATACACACACACACTGATTAATTTATAATATAAATGGTTATTATAGTACCCCATATATGACAATAGTTGGGGCATGTTGTCACAAAATGTAATCATGCTCAATTATTTATTAATTTAGCCTACAAAAAAAATCTTATTTTGATGCAAAAACCTTAATGTTAATCATTTTTCACGGGAGGAAAACAACAACAACAACAACTTGTAAACAACACTAGGTCTCCCCTATGTTCCCTATAGCGCGTGTGCGCGCACTCGCCTCTCGAGCATTTCCTCGAGTCCAGCGCTGACTCAAATGCTGACGTGTTGCTCCTCCTCCTCTAGAACATTTGGTTTCGCTTAAAACTGAAATACTATTACATACAAATAACTGCATTTCGAAACTGGACCGTGACTCCACGATGAACTTAAAAGGAATGTGTTAACCAGGTTTATCTTTCACACGTAATATGCATTTCAACTCTATTTTAAATCAGATATGGCGAGTCCAGATGTCAGCTCGAGTCTTGCCACATCATTGAATGATTTCATGTGCAAATAACCCCGCGAGAGTTCATTTCGCATGTTTTATGTCATAATACCTAGATATTTCATTGGGGGGTGCCTGGTTTTACAACATAACAGGCTTTAATAGCGCTGTATGTAGGCTATATACCGTGTAATGGATTTGAAGCGTGTCTCCCATCTCTGCTGTAATCGTGCATGTCTCCGGCATCACCTAAAATAGTCAAAAACAGAAATATTGAAGAGTGGTACGGAATAGGAAATGAAATGCGCAGAACATTGACTATACTAAAACAGATACTACAACATTACATGAGGTTTGCACTGAGACGTTAGCATGCATTTGTGATGAAAGCACGCATGCAGTGATCGGCTACGTGGACTCTTGTAATAATAGTCATTCATAAAAACTTGACCCAACTTACCAATGTCTCCACAACCAACTGTTCGATCACGCCTTCTGTGCTTTCTCCGTCCTCAGCTGCAACAAATGCAAAAGCTGCGAGAAAAATCAGGACGATCCCCGTCCGAATTCCCATCGTGTCTCAGGTTATGAGAAAATCAGCACTAACAATAACCAACAGAAAGGATAAAAGCTATAGTCTACTGGCTCACTTCCGTCACGAGAGTCTCGCACTGCAGCGTCGAGGGAGCCAATAAATACTCGCGCGGGCGATCAGACTGAAGAAGTCCCTCAAGGCGAGATGCCAGTTAAAGCTGATGTGTTATTATAGTGTAAAGATAACGCCGGCGGGGTAAGACGACCCTCGAGCACTGGACCAATACCTGGGTCACTGGAATCCCCGCCTCATAATCCGCCAGCATCCCAGAAGTCTCTCCACATGGCCACTGCTGTTAGAGAGCTTCCCCGCTAGAAGGCGCTTACTGTTCTGAGGTTGAGGAAAGCACTGCATCCTTCTGCTGTTTTTATTCCTTCATTTACTTAAAGTGTATCATTTCTACGCCACAAGCGCCACTAAACGGAACTGCAAATATAATGCTTATTGCCAAACAAGTTTCCTGAACACTCCCCTGTCTTTCTTTGGTCATACAAACAGATAGCCCGGCCACAGAACACACACACACCCACATATAATATATCTTGCCACATCATTGAATGATTTCATGTGCAAATAAACAAATAAGAGTTCATTTCGCATGTTTTATGTCATAATACCTAGATATTTCATTGGGAGGTGCCTGGTTTTACAACATAACAAGCTACAATAGCGCTGGATATACCGTGTAATGGATTTGAAGCGTGTCTCCCATCTCTGCTGTAATCGTGCATGTCTCCGGCATCACCTAAAATAGTCAAAAACAGAAATATTGAAGAGTGGTATTGAAAAGGAAATGAATCCTTTCACATCCAGACACATAATATATGTGTCTGTTTACATACAGGTATGCTATATACAGAGGAGTAGAATAGAATTTACAGGGAATGGAATATAAATAAGTAGGTTATTGTCAAATAAATATAGGCCTAGGTGCTATTGCACATATTTATCATTCCACAGAGGTAGATTGCCTGGGGGAAGAAACTTTTCTAATAAGCACTGTTTTGAAACATTGATCAATTTAAGTCAACATGGAGAAAAAAAAGGGCAATTTTTTTAATGGAATATTGCCATTTTATTAGTATAATTTTGGTTTATCCGTGCACATCATTATTTTTTTCATAAATTGATGTGCCCTCGTAAATTTAATCAAAATAATTTCTCCTCCCCCTTGCAACGACTTCTCTTCTCTGATGACGTGTTTACTGGCGTGAGGGGGGAGCAACCTGTCACTCACATGAGTTGACCAATAGCAAACCACAACCATCCAATCAATTTCTCATGGACAAAATCAAGCCTCACCCTACATTTTGTCTTGTTTAAAGGCCCACTGAAGTGCCTTGAAACGCGCAGAATTGTTCAATGTATTGAGGTAATTTCCACTGAAACAGGAAGAAAGGGCGGGGCATATCGACCAGCTCCTCCTCTTTTTAAAAACTAGCCAATTGCGTTGAATTTATATCACAGCTCGGGCCAGAGCCGCTGAGCTCAGTAAAGCCGCAGTTTCCTCCTAATCTCTGATCGTTTGTCCTCTAATCTCCTCCATATCGCTTTAAAATACAGCATTCTGAATTCAAAATGGGTCCGATACATTTTCTGGCATGTTTCGACTCACGCATAAGATCCGCTCTGTGCTGTCGTGTCTCTGGACCGGAGCAGACTGTGTGCACGCTGTGGCGGTTTGCGTGACACTAACAGGAAACCAGATTTCATTTGCCCCAATGGAAAACATATCTACACTGTCTGAATCGTTCCCTATCCCCTATATAGTGCACTATGTGCCATTCACCATGTAAAAAACAGTACATTTTTGAACAAGTGACCGATTTCAGCCGCAGTTTCGGTGTCTATTTATAGTGTAGGAGGAGGGATGTTTTAGATTCTAGAGAGCATTTGATTGGACAGAGAAGCTGAAGTGCAGAGTGATGTCATCAAAATCGTTGATCCATATTTGGCAGAAGTGAGAGACTAAGTTTTGAATGCTTATATCTTATATCTATTGTCATTGTTTTGGTGCACACTAGATTAAAGCTAACAGTAAGGCTAACATATTAAAAATAAAAGCCTAAAAACTTCAATTCTGATTTCATTATACATCAAAATAGGGAAGAAAGGACGATCACAACTTCCTTTTTGCTGACTTCAAGAACACACAGATCAACTAAATAAAAATGTAGCACTTGTTTTCATTGCTTTTCTTTTTTTGTTTACAAATTGTAAAATGAATCTATACCATGCTTTATCTCCATAAGCTCTGAAGCAAGGTGTACCATCCGCTGTGAGTATAAATATTTTCTTCTTTGAATTCACTTTAGTTGACAATCTTCTTTTTTGAAACTTCAGTTTATTTATTGCTTCTTATAATAAACTGTTGCTATAGCTACCTAATGCTACTGTCTTAGGATATGATTATATTTAGGCTACTTAAAAGTTAATAAATATACAATATAGTCCTATATATAATTTATTCACTTAAAACAAAAAGGTTTTTTTTTTTTTTTTTTTTTGATGTTTCAGAAGTTCAAAAAATAAATGCAGGCCCATATCTTTTATGGCTCCAAGATAAATATGCTAGATATTTGTTAAGAATTTCCAGAGAATTTGTAGCTTGAAAGAGTGTTGTAACACCTCAAGCATTTCCTTGACATGTCATTTATTTGACTAAAGGCTACCTTACCTGACTGGAATCAGTCTCAACATGCGAAAACCAAACATCGCGAGAAATCCCCATCGAAGCCTGTGCTGTCGGCGTAAACTCTCGTGAGATCTTCTCTCCGTCTCTCCGTGTCCAAAATCGGCTGGTGTCATCTCGCAAGGTAATCCGGATACGTACAATTGTGATTGCTCTAAAATGAAACACTTCGGAGTGGTTCTGACTGGTTGAAATGTTGCTTGTGCTTTCGGTAGACTATGACAGCGCGTCTTATATTGCTATTGGAAATAGAGAGACATAGACAGGCCTTCCGCGAGGCACGTATGCGTAGCGTCTCTATCTTTCCAAATGAATGAAGATCAGTATCACACATGATGTGCTGCCTTACGCCTCTTCAGACATTAAGACGGCTTGTGTTGCGCTTGGGTTGTGATTGATTCCGGTTTGCTTTTGCATGAATTGTGGTGGTCTTGCATAAGAACAATTTCATCCTTCTGCTTCGTGCCAAACGCATCTCTTCACGGAGTAGCTCCGATCTTTGTATCCTACGCCGACATTGTCAAAGGGTCGTAGGCCTTTATACGCAAACCGGCAGTATTCGAAATATTTATTTAAGAACCGTGTTAATGTTTGTAAAGATCACCGTGTTAGATACAATGTGGACAACCGTCTAGTAGTAACGCTGTAGTATTTCGTTGTCTCGTGACATAAATACATTGTTGGGGTCCCTTGCACAGGTTTGAGTAAGCCTGGGTTTCTTGAATCATTCAGAAACAACGAAGGAAGCCTTTAAGAATGAAGAAGTCTGTTACAAAAACCCGTGTAAAAATATTCCTGGTGTGTGTCGGGGCGTCAGCACCATGGACAGCGCACCCGGAGTCAGACCCCCGCAGCTTCCGTTCCTCCGGAGACCCAGCAGTGGAGATTATATTTCAGCACATTTCTCTGACAACATACATGTCACAGTTTTAAGTCTGGACTTCCTGTAAAGAGCACATTCAGGGCTTTGCAGAGATACCAATTCCCTGCTGGGGAAAAAACAGCTAAAACCAGCCTGTTTGGCTGGTTTAAGCTGGTCTCCCAGGCTGACTGGCTGACTAGCTTTAACCAGCTACTTCCAGCTTTAACCAACTCATTTTCAGCAGGAAAATGTTTGGCGTAACCATGACAACTCCCTCTTCTTGGTCTTTAAAAATTAATGAAGGATCACATTTAGCACTCTTATGGAAATATGATCAAATTTTGTAAGTATAATTTAAATCTGACTAATTTTCTAATTGTTTGTCAGAAATCAGCATCTCAGGAAAATGTTATGGGGTTTCAAATCAGAATATGACTTTCTGTTTTGAAACAGGGCATCGATTTCATATATCAGACAGCATTGCATATCAGGCATTTTGGAGGCACAACATGTGAATAGGGAAAGAAATAATATATCGATATTCTTATGAAAATATTCCCAATTATTACTCCCATTGTTACATGTATTTTTTCATTATGTTGCCCGAAGAACACATTAATATGCAAATTAGATACAGATGCATTGCATGGAATGGGAATGGCATTTATGGCCATGTTTACATGCATATTGCGTAAATTAAAATGGTATATCAAATCATTCTGTTATATATTTGATAGCATAATTGAGAATCATCTTTATACAAAGTTTGGATAAAAAAAGCTTGAAACCTAAAAATTTACTGATGAATTAAAAAAAAACATTGGTTTTGCCTTATCCTTTCGTGTCTTTTAATTTTTTTAATAAATGGTCCTGGTGTCCTCTACAGAGGACATAATATAACACAGGAATATATATATATATATATATATATATATATATATATATATATATATATATATATATATATATATATATATATATATATATATATTAATTATAACCTAATAACCTGTTTTAAGTCAAGACAAAAGGTTAAGGTGCATAACCAGCAATAAACTGTACTTGATGCACATGCAAATGTGTCCATTAAGACAGTAATAAGAGATTATTGCTGTCTTAATGGACACATTTGCATGTGCATCAGGTACAGTTTATTGCTGGTTATGCACCTTTCCTTAACCTTTTGTCTTGATTGTAGGGGAAATAATTTATGTAGTTAGTTGTTGTTCATATTAGCCTACTCGGGATAGGTTTATTTTTTAAAGTCAGTTTCTTTAGGCACGTACCTTACTGTATTTGCTACACAGGGTGATTGAACATTTCGACTGTGACATTATAAGCTGTCACAATATGAACATGCTATTAAAAAGCCTATTATAGGTTTTTGAGCAAGCTGTAATGTTTGCAACACAAAACAAGTCATGAAACAACAAATATGTAAAATCAGATTTTAGAAAATTACAAAATTTAAAACATTTGAGAACACACCGATCATGTCCACAGTACACAGTTCAATGTTTTGGTTCAAATCTACCTTCATTATAGCTGACTCTTGTGTCAATGTGGTTTTATTGTGTTTTGGTTTGCCTTGATTTGTTTACCCCACAGTTATTACAAGAATATGGTGATTGGTATTTTAGTTTGGAGGGCAAAAAAAAAAAAAAAAAAAAAAAAACCCTCAAGTTAAAAGCGATTAAAACTAAAACAAAAAAATAACACATTTGTGTAATTGGACATTTGACTCGTAATCTTATATACGTGTTACACTTTGACATCATGAATTAGGACAAAATGGCCATCAGAAAATGTGTTCTACATCTTGGATAACTCCATCTGGGAATGTTCAGGGGGGTTGTGTGATGGAGGGGTATGAGAGGGATGAACAGATTGCTATACAGCCTGAAGACATGGCAGGATCATAGTTTCTTCAGTTCAGTCCAGTCCGTGTGTGTTCTGTGGTTGTTAACATTTTTGTAGCTTCTGCACATGAAGCACATACTAGTGAAAATAAGAAATGTAAATACACATCCAGAAGCATTATGCTCATTTAACCCGCCCCCTCAGAATTTTGAGACGTGTATTTTTCATTTCAACTTACAAACGCCTCTCTGATAATCAGTTGCACGATTACAGTGGGTAAAAGAATGCTTGTCTGAAACATTCAGATTACACAGTTCACCATTCACATGCCAAATTCAGTCAGTCGAATTAAATAATATCTAATGAAGATCATTTGCTTTAAACTGAAACCCCTTTTCCACTGGAATCAGTTTTAAATTTCCAAGGTGCTTTTTTCCATGCTGATCTCTCTCTCTCTCTGTCTCACTCACTCTCACACACACACATATACTTATGATGGGTTTCCATGTTTTATGGGGACTTTCTATGATTTTTATACTGTACAAATTGTAAATGATTTCCCCTTAAACTAATCCTAATTCTACCCATTACAGAAAACTTTCTGCATTTTTACAAGCATCACTTACTATGATTTATAAGCTGTTTTCCACATGGTGACCAAAAATGTCCAAAAGTATTGCCATCCTTGTGGGGACATACCCTGAACCACACACACTACATTTATTTGATAAAAAAAGAAAGTACTTATTATTTTTTTAAATCAGTACTGTAGTGTAATATTATGACAATATAAAATAACTATATGCACTCTAGTTATATATATATAAAATACAGTGAAACAGTACAATTGTGAAATATTATTATTTTTAAATAACTTGGATTTATATATTTTAATATACAAAATTAATAAATGAATATATAAATATATATATATATATGAACAAATATATTTTCATTGACGACCAAGTACATGTCATCCACATTGATTTTCTTTTCTTTTTTCCCTTTGCAGGACTCCAGATTATTATTTCTTCTGCGAGCATTATTTCTCAAGGCTTTCAGTCTTTTACCTCAGTGGATTGTTCTACAAAAGGACTCACAGCTTTCTGGATTGTGATTGGCTGGACGAAGCAAAACATTGAATCATGGGGAATATTTTTGGCAATCTGCTGAAGAGTCTGATAGGGAAGAAAGAGATGAGAATTCTGATGGTTGGATTAGATGCTGCTGGTAAAACCACCATCCTTTACAAACTGAAGCTGGGAGAGATCGTCACCACCATCCCAACCATTGGTAAAATCATGCTCTTACTTCATTTGATTGTTTTGTAGACTTTGTTACAATACTGTTTAAATAGGTATCTGTACATCCGCAGACAGAATTCATGGTCATTTCAAACACAATATAAACAAATTTATAAGTATTTCATAAATAAAAGTATATTTCTCTTTTTGTGGGATGTGGGAATTAAATAAAAAAATTCTCATGAAATTAAAAGTGTCCTGAATTTTGTGTAAACCTGTTGCACTGAAGCTGTTAGCTTCCATATAGCTGAATATTTTATTGCTTCTATGTGCATTAGTGCCCGTCCACTTTTTCAGCGGCGCTGGTTCTGGAAGTATTTTTTCCATTAATTTCTCCCATAGGGATTTTAAAAAAGTCTGTAAGCGCTATAAGCCATGAACCAAACCAAACAGCTACGAGGTGAATCATAACATTGATTTAAGGCAAAAAAGTATTTGAAAATCTGACAAAAATACAAGACTGTGCACTTAACGGCTTTTCAGTGAGGGAAAGAACTACAATTCCATGAAGCTTTGCGAAACAGCATAATCAAATTAAAAACCATAGAGAAATATAAAACTGCTCATTTAAAATGTTGATTTTATATATATATTAACAATATATTTAAAGTTTATTGCAAAATATGCAGATATATGTATTTTGAGATCGACTTTCATGGGAACTAAAGAGCTTTTTTTGGCTCGTTTTGATTGTTTCAACTCTCTGATTGTTAGAATTTTCTGTACAGCATCATGGGTAATGTAGTTTTTCACCACAAATTCAGCTGTTAAACACAATTTAAAAATACCGTCGCTTAACAACCTCATAGCTCACAGTAGGGCTGTCTTTAAAGGTTTATCATTAAAATCAATTTATCTATGGTGAGTTTTTACTTTGAGAACCCGAATGTTGCACTCTATTACTACTGGCACATAAAAATGCTTCCTATATGACCTTCTGTCATCATTTACTAACCCTCAATGGACAGTTGATAAGACCCCATTGACTTCCACAGTAGGAAAAAAAAAATACTATGGAAGTCAATGGGGCCCATCAAATGTTTGGTTACACATATTCTACAAAATATCTTCTGTTGTGTTCAGCAGAAGAAAGAAATTCATACAGGTTTGGAACAACTTGAGGGTGAGTAAATGATGACAAAATTTTCATTTCTGGGTGAACTATCCCTTTAAGAAATTAAATTGTTAAATTTGCCGGGTGTCCCCTACATACATCTAGAGCAATTATATTTGTACAGTTGTTGAATGCACTTTAATTGAATTGTACCATTTGAAATAGTAAAATGATGTTGTGATTCTGGTCACACAATGTTTGTGTTTGTGTTAGGCTTTAATGTGGAGACAGTGGAGTACAAGAACATCAGCTTCACTGTGTGGGATGTTGGTGGTCAGGATAAAATCAGACCACTCTGGAGACACTACTTTCAAAATACACAGGGTGAGTTACACATACACTCAACTTCTCCCTCTTAAACACATGTTGCTTTGAGTAGATTTAGTGCAAACTGTGTAGCTTGTGTTTAGCGAGCGCAAACTGTGCAGAGCCACCTTGTAACATCGGTGAAGCAGGGTTATTATAGTTAAGTACAACTAAACCCATTAAAAAAAAACTTTTTTTTTACTTGAAATAATATAAACGTTAACCACAATAAAGTATTTAAAAAAAAAACTATAATAGTATCTCAATGTTATTAGACAACACTGGTTAACATGTCCACATAGAATGTTAATGCAAAATAGCTCAGAAGTAATATTCAAAAATAAAAATCAATGTTTGTTTTCTTTTTAAAGCAAAACATTGCATAGTTGGATACAATCTGTGTATGCTTTCGTGTTGTGTTAATGTTGCTCTGTATTCATCTCTGCTGTTTTTTCTCATCGTAGGTCTTATTTTCGTGGTTGACAGTAACGATCGGGAGAGAGTGAACGAAGCGCGGGAGGAGTTAATGAGGATGCTCGCAGAAGACGAATTGCGTGATGCTGTTCTTCTTGTCTTTGCAAACAAACAGGTACTGCACCTCATCTTCAAGTGACATATTCTTGACATATTTACAGCTGGAATTTTTAAAGGGGCTATTTGTAGAATTCAGAAACCCTTGTTATTAGTGACACCGGTGGTCGTTAAGTGAACTACAGCCAGCAACTTATTGCTCTTGCTCGTATTCGTGCACACGTAACGCACAAGAGACTATGGGCCCTATCATACACCTGGCGTAATGCGGCACCAGGCGCGATGCAAGAGTTTTTTACTAGTTTTATCATTTTCACATCCTGCGCCACGTTGTTAAATAGCAAATGCATTTGTGCCCAATTGTGCGCCCATGGGTGTGCTGGTCTGAAAACGAGGTGTGTTCAGGCGCAATGTTGGCGCATTGCTATTTTGAGGCAACTGAAATAGACTGCACCATTGACCAACTGAAACCTGGTCTAAAGTCGCAATATTGTTTTTGTTATTTAAAGAGCGTGTTAGTAATATGCGCCTATAGGCGGGTCCACAACACGCGTACACTTTGTCCCATAGATGATCTGTCTGCGCACTTTAACCTCGCGCTCGAGCAGATCCGTTTCCTCGCTAGAGAAACCCGCCATGTAATTTTTTTTTTTTTTTACACATTTTTACGCCCTTTTCTTTGCATGACACATTGTCAGTACATATGTCAGTACATTGGCAGTACAGAATAGCTCTTTCGGCATTATCCTGAACATAAACATTGTCTCATGCGTCATTGAATAAGCACACGTCCTTCCCAAGTCCTTCACATAAAAATCAGTCTACAGGCTCTCATAGAGAACCTAGGAAGTCGTGGAAGTTTTGCTACAAGCTGTTCACATATACAAAGTGATTATTAATATTAATATTATATTCTTACATACAGCCCCTTTAAAATGTGGTTCTTAGCAGCCAAAATCTTACCAGCCCCAAACTTTTTGAATGATAGTACATCTGTTTAAATTTCAATTAATCATATTCTATTGTCCATAATTCTGCTGCTAAATTGTGTACTTATTTCAGAATAAAAATCTATGGTTCTATTTAAAAGCATTGACTCGTCATCGTATTTTCCTGACAGGATCTGCCAAACGCCATGAATGCAGCTGAGATCACAGATAAACTCGGCCTCCACTCACTCCGCCACCGCAACTGGTATATACAAGCGACCTGTGCGACCAGCGGAGACGGTCTGTACGAAGGGCTCGACTGGCTCGCCAATCAGCTCAAGAATAAGAAGTGAGGGGCGGGATTTTCCTTCTGTGGCCGTTTCTCTCTTTGGGAAGGGGGTGGGAATAATTTGGCCTTTGGAATTGTTATGTTTGATTTGTCATTGTTTGATTTAGTTTCTTTTTTGTTGTATAATGGCAAATACAGTATGTGGTTTATAGAGCCTTCTATGCTCTGTGTAAATCATCTGTACGCACATGCATTCACTACGCACACTCGCAGATCAACAGGCATCTCATTTTCTCTGTTGACTTTCCACTTTCACTGTATGATGAACGCCGGTCAGTGCAGTGTCGGTATATAGCATCAACGTTTGGTCGATGTCATCTCCGCCTCTCCCACTCTCACTCAATCTTTCCATGTTTACAATCAGTGATCAGTGTTGTCCTTGACTGCCATGAAAAAGATAGTTAGCTATGGGTCTGAGCATGCTCATGTATTATGTAATATGCTTCTGTATTTCCTGGTATTGTCGAAAAGCTCTGTTTTCAGTAGATGCGATTATAATGCAGCTTGCCTCCTCACGCACACACAATACCCACAGTCTACGACCCCCGCTGTCCGTGATTGCGTTAGATACCCTGCTGTGTTTTGCATGGCTCTTTCTCTCTGTGTCGTGTGTTAAGCGTTGTGGTGTAGTAGAGGTTAGATCTGCATGTGTGTGTTTAGTCACACTGAGCTGGTTGGTTGGTGTTGCATGCTTGCTTTGTTGCTGTACTAGAATGGACACAGTGATTGGATGCTATAGACCTTATGTAGCCCCGCCCCTTTTCAGCGCTGCGCTCGTTGTCTTTTGTCTTCCGGTCTGAATTTTCACAGCGATCTTGCGTATTTATGAATGAACGGCTCGTTTTAAAATCTTCCCGGTCTACTGACATTTGTTAAGACATCTGCTTTAAACATTACAATCCTCATGATAACTTTCGTTAACTTTACATTAAGTAAATCCACTTCAAAAGCTAATTACTCCTGGACAGCAATGCCATAGAAATATACAGAGCGACCGCAAAAACGGAAGTTAAAAGACAAAATTCTAAAGATGGCGGCGCCCTCGTTTCTCTGGCGCATAAGATCTATAGATCGAATGTAGAGTCTGTGTTTCTGCAAACATTCCTCACCTAAATTATGAGTCAAACATGGTGCTTTTGAATAGTCCATCATAAACTAACACATTCGAGTAAAGCTGTAAATAAAGCTTTTTTCAGTCAAACGCCCCCCCACCTTCACTTTGTTGTACTGAAGAATTGACTTGGCTAATTGTTGCATGGGTAAAACGGTATTGTGTCGTAATAATCACTAGCATTGTCTGCATGGCATGCATGCTGTGCTGTTAGTCCAACAGATAGATAGTAGATAGATAGATAGATAGATAGATAGATAGATAGATAGATAGATAGATAGATAGATAGATAGATAGATAGATAGATAGATAGATAGATAGATAGATAGATAGATAGATAGATAGATAGATAGTGAAATGCTGTTTAACATAGTTGCTAGTACTAATTTGCCACTGACATGATGAATAGATTGTAATGATGACACTAAACATTTGGCTGTTTTTTTTTTGCTTTTGCACTTTGACTATTTGAATCATATTAGCAAACAGCATAAAAAAGCACACACACGTACACAAAACCTTGGTATGTCAGTGGTCTGCGGCAAACTGCATAATATCGCATCTCCCTCTGTGTTAGATTGCTTGTTTCATGCGCATAATGTGTTTTGTGGGTTCAGACTAACATATCACCCCCAATGAATGTGAATTTGTTGAATCAGTGCTGGTAGGCTGACACATTTTGGCTTTATCCATGATGTTTTTTTATTAGTATAGTTCAGAAACGGAAAAAATATATAGATGTGTATATATATATATATTTATTTTGTATTTTGTTTTGTGTATAACATATTATAGCAAACATCACAGATACTAGTGATGTTTAGATTAGTTCTAACATAATCTATGTGTTACAAACTACATGGACAAATGGAAAATCACTACAGTATATTACCATACTAGCCAGTGTAAATGCAACAAACAACAAAACTACTTATCCTGCATTGCATATTTGTTAATCCATCCTTCACACAAATCTAATAGCAAAACAACCTGTTTGAAATTGTATTCGTTTCTGGGAATAGCATTGCTATTAGTTTGCATACCGGTATTATTCCAGGCAACACATTTGTGGCATTTTCCCACTTCATGTACACTAAAACCAATTATTATGACTCTTACCACTGTTGTGAACCAGTAAAATCAGCTTTTTAGACTTCAACTAAAAACTATAACATATTAAGTCAACATCTGCATGCATCATGTTATTTTGTATAACACAAGGCATCAAGAGAGTTAAAAGACAAGTTCCCATTTGTCTGCATCCTTTATATCCTTTGTGAGACAAAAAAAGGGATTTGTGAATGAACATAATGGCACACAAGAGGAAATTCAGACTTTGTCTGACAATGAAGTTATATCATCATCATCATCATCATGCACATTTTAAAAAGGCAAGTATTTTCAATCTAGGACATGGTTGGAAAAGAGTCTTGCGTGCTGTAGCGTGTGGGTGATGCAGGGATGGGAGAGTTACCTAAACAATAGTGCTATTTAGCAAGACACTTCAGCTCAAATGATTCAGTTTGACTATGGAACATAAGCATAGCTAGCTTAACACCTTTCATTTCAGTAGTATTAGCATCGAATGCAAACAACAAACTGTCTGCAAGGCCATTTCTACACAAGTCTGCAGTGTGAATCGTCCAGTCTGTTAAGTTTCGTGGCCTTATCTTCTTACTAAAGTGTTTTCACATGGTTATTTATTAACTAAGTTATTGGGTCACTGAGTTTACTTGTTTAGTTTTTAGTTGATCTGGAAACAAAAGGGGTTAAAACATCTCAAATATATTGTTTGCTTGATTTCAAAGCATTTATTCTTTGCATTGAACCGTTTTTGTGCTTATTGAGTAGCTAGGGTTTAAAGATTTTATCTTCTTCAACATTATATATTTATTTATGTATTTATTTTGGTGAGTGTTTTGGTGAATGTGTTTTTACCTCTGTGTGCTTATGCATTTTCTTTCTTGATTTTTTTTTTACTGTGTTGGGTAAATCATTTTGATGGCTTACGGTGTCAGTGAACATAATCAATGAAGGGAGAAAACAATTTCTCAATGAATAATAAATAAATGAATAGAACTCTTAGAAATCATGGATGAAATGTGTAATTATCTGTTACAGTAGATTTAAAAAAGACTATTGTTGATTATTATGATGTAGACACCAAAATCTTTCTCTCCCTCTGATCCTTTGACTGTAACACTACACTCAAATAAAAACATGGAAATTACCGTATACTTTGCTGTTTCTTTTCTAATTTATATTTGTTCTATTTTACATTTTTAATGCTACTTGCAGCTAATCTAATGAGCAACGTTTGTGTCCAATATACAAATAACACACATAATAAATAAATCGTATATAATGGATGCACCCCTGCTGGAAGATTATAGTGGATTCTGTTGCATTGTTTAATAAACCTATCCCTCCTGGTCTGGAAAATGCTTTAGTAAAGCCTAATGACTTCATGATATTGTATATGTGTAATGTCTCATAGTGAACTGGTGCCAGAAATGGATCAAGTCTAATCCTAGATTTAGACTACAGTTTTTAATGGTTTGTTGAAAATCCTCTCATCATTTGTTTTTTGAAGATGAACGAAAGTCTTGAGGGTGAGTAAAGTAAGATATTTTAATGAAATCTGAGAGATTTCTGTCCCTGCCAGTCCTCACAACTACCACTTTGACGCTTCAAAAAATTCATAAAGAGATTGTAAAACTAACCCATAAATTGAGTGGTTTAGTCCAATTTTCCGGAAGAGGCACAATCACTTTATATGATGAAAAGATTGAATTTAGGCTTTTATTCACATAAACATTAATCAACTCACAAATGGAAGCTTAAGCATGTTTGTTTGAAATGCGAGAACCAATGAGGTTCATTCTCTTGTTACGCAGCACGTTTGAGCTTCAGTGAGAACCAATGAGGTTTGTTCTTCTCACTCATCAAGTATGTACAGTTCAGTTTCTGTTTATGTTCGCTGTTCATCTAAATTCAATCTGTTCATCATATAAAGCAATCGAGTCTCTTCAGAAAATTTGGACTAAACCGCTCGATTCATATGGATTAGTTTTCAATCTCATTATGAACTTTTTGAAGCTTTAAATTTGTGTAGCTGTCAATGGAGGGACAGAAATCTCTCATATTTCATTAAATGTTCTTCATTTGTGTTTCGAAGATTAACGAATGTCTTATGGAATGACATAAGGGTGAGTAATTAATGGCAGAATTTAATTTTTTGGATGAACTAACCCTTTAAATAATGCGTCGCATTATTTATTGCAAATGTCTCGCAAAGCCTTGAAACGTCCGTGCTGGATTCCTGGTGTCTTTCTGCACTGCAGTCCCGTATGTCAGCCAGAAGAGGGCAGAACTATTATGAGAACACACACAGTTTCAGTCACTTTTCAGTTCGGGAAAGTAAGAATCTCAAATGCATATTCTCATCATATGTGCTTATATAGTCTGTGTCTTCGCTAATGTATAATATTCATATATCCGGCAGTGCAATATATATATATAAATATAGAAACCCACAATCTGTTCAGACCAGAAAGAGTGTGAGAGAGCTCAATGAATCAGGGTGTGTTCTGGCCCATAATGCTTTTTGCTGGTGAGATATTAACGAACAAGGAATGTGCTCCAAAACCATAAAAAAAACTTGTTTATGCAGTGCATCTCTCTGTAAAAAAGTGATACATAAGAACATAGGCTATAGAAGTATTCACTAGGGCTTGTTGTGCAAGAATATCTGTTTGTCTGTCTTCCTCTCTGTCTGTCTGTTTTGTCTGTGTACTTGTTTGTTCAATCAGTGCCTCACAGACCGGTAGTGCCGGAAGAGCTGGTCTTTAAAACCCGTTTTCCAACTGTGACTACCACACTCATGCTGTTTGAACAGAGAACAAGAGGAAAGATAATTGTTGGAAATGTACCAGTATGAACAGAAAAACATATTCAAAATCATGTTTTTTTTTTTTTTGTGAGTTTGTTTTAGGTTTTTTTTTTATATCTTGGGGCATGTAGAATTTGAGTAATTATAAGAAAGCAATTAAGAAAGAAACCTAAAAATAAAAGTGTTAAAAGACACTTTGAATTATATACATTTTTTTTTAATAAATGATTGTTAATATCTATCAAGGATTATAATTAAATGCATTGTTGTGAGGCACAGTATGTGATGAGTGCTCAAAAATGTTTACTATTGAGATAATTACATTTTTAGAAATTACAATGACTAGCCTACATTACAACAACAAAAAAAAGACATTTAAATGCCATTTTTGGTTACACTTTATTTTAAGGTATCATTGTTACAGTGTAATTATATATTTAAGTACTTTTTTTTTAATTGAGTAAAATTAATTAACAGCATGTGCTTACTATAGGGTCAGGGTTTGGTTGAGGGTTACATGTAGGCTACATGTAACATGTAACAACACTGTAAAATAAAGTGTTACCAATTTTTCATTTTATTTAGTCAGTTATTGAATTAATGTGAGAATGAATTAAATTAATTAATACTTTTTTTCTGAGAGTAATATAGGCCTATGAACTTTAAACTAAAAAGGTAGGATTTACTGTTGAGGTATTTATAATTTAAAGAATTACAATAAAAAAATTGAATGTATTATTTTGGCAGTTATTTTTTGTGTCTGAGAATCATGTGTGCTCTAAACTCAGACACTTTCTTGTCTCAGAGTTCTACAGCCATCTGAACCGAGGGACAAAGTTGCCTTTGTGAGACTGTGAGTCCAGAGCCATCAAAGAAACAGTGATAAACTAGTGGACGATACCGGGACACAATGCCACCCTTGACTTGCACACAATGAGACCCCTCACTCAAAGATTACATTATTATCGATACAGCAAAGCCCAGATGTGTGTATATGTGTGTTTGTTCAGAGAGAGAGAGCGCAGAATCTTGGCACATGCATGTATCACAATCTCGTCGGTGCTTTCAGTGTAGGCTGTGAGGACTGTCGGTTACTGAGGGAAATTTTATAACACTGCCTGTTTATAGTGGTCAAGAGTTCACTATGAAGGCTTAATGACTTGTTTACATGTTTGAGATAAATCGATGCACGGGCTTTGGAATTACACGGTCAACGTCACAGCCAATCAGCGTTCAGCATCGTTCACCTGTCCTCGTAAACAGGTAACAAACCTCGAGACAACATTCATGCGTGCGCGAGTGTTTGTTTACGAACCATTTAACCTGTCCCGTATTTCTGGTCGCTTTCCCCCCAACATTTTGATTGTATTATCATTTTTGTTTCAGTCAAACTATTTGTTTTTAACTGACGTATAGGCTACTGAAGGATTTAACAGTCTATAAACTTTTTCGTAACCGACGGAAACGGACTATAGCCTACTTGATATTTTTTGATGAGAATTCAGGACAAGCTTCGGACAAGCCGAAGTGAAGGGAGCATCATTTCTCCCACGCTTCTTTCGCCATGGATATGTAACTGACTGTTCATCCTGACGGACTGACTTCACATTGGGAATATTCTGAGAATGAAAATGAAGATGAATGCGCTGCAGATGCTCGCGCTGTGTCTCGCGCTCCGTTCACCTGCGCGCGCTCAGACTCAGGACGGGAAACCTGAAGGTAAATCTGTTTTTACACTCGTGCATGATGCACCTCTCCGTGAATAGAGCAGTACATTAAAACAACATTTGAATCTTGCATTATCTTCATATTTTCCACTTAGTATGATACTTTACATTATGTGTCCAAGCTGCATACATTTCATGCAAATATAATTAAGTGTAATTTAATAATAAAGTGTAATCTGCATATAAATATATTATGTTATCTAATTTAAAAAGGTATATTCACAAACCATAAATCCAAATGTGCTTGCACTTTGCCTAAATAAATAACCCAAAATTGTGATGTTGCTGTCAGTAATGCATTCAGAAAACCTGTTTCTGCACCATTGTGTCTTAAGCGAGATATGTATGTTTGTCTTAGACTAGGAGTGTAAAAGGACAGATTTTTTTCCTGTACTAAATCAGTGCTCAGTTCAAATAACAAGTGACTCAACCTGTAGATTTTGTTAAACCTGTTTCCTGACTCAACGGCTGTCCTCTAAAAGGAGAGAATCAGAGGAGTTTAAACTTGTGATGCCAACTGTGTTTCACTGTTTCTCGTCTTTTGAATCTCATAACATTTTTATTTATTTAATTTTGCACATTTTTATAGTTGTAAGTTTTGTTGAAATGTAATGCCTCTATTCAATAAGAGCACCTCAGTGTCCAATATAGTGGTCATGCACATGCACATAATCTACAACATATTTAACCATGAATGTAACCAAATATTTTATATCGATATAAAATATTTGGTTACATTCATGGTTAAATATGTTGTAGATTATGTGCATGTGCACATAAGCTCATTTTGCTAACAAGGAATTATCTGATACAGGAAGTATCCACAATACAATACACAACACAACACAAGGAAAACAATCTGTTTTGGCTCACACACAGATAAAGTGAGATATGATTTGATGCACTTGTTGGTCTTTGGCCTCTGCAGTAGAGTTGAAAGGGTGGAGCACAATGGCATGAACAACAACAGGTGTATAGTCCAGGGGAACTCACTGGAAACAGGTGAAACTACTGGATAGAGTCACAAAATTACACGTCATCATTCAGATCAATCTTATTTGACTGTAATTTTTTTATTTTTTTTAAATAATGTACTTTTCATCCATGTAATTACATGCAAGTGTTTACTGGGGTTGTCAAGCTTCAAAAAGAACACAAAAACATCATAAAATTATAGATCTAATGCATTATATTCCAAGTCCACTCATAACAAAGGTCCTTTAGCGTCAATGGTTCCTTGAAGAACCTTTAACCTCCATTAAACACCAAATGTGTTTTTTTTTTGTTTTTTTTTGTGTGGAAAAATGGTTTAAAATATTAAAATATTCTTTATTCTAAGCACAAAAAGGTTCTTTTAAGAACTGTTCATTTGTTCTTTGTTGAACCAAAAAAAATTCTTCTATGGCATTGTTGCAAAATCCCCCTTTTGGAACCTTTATTTTTTACTGAAGCATACTGATCAAAATTGTATTAGTTATTTGGAGAAAATCTTGCCATTTTCATCCTAGCTCTTCTTGTTGTGTTCTTGAGAGAAATGTGACAATGTTCCGATGTCTCAGCTCAGTAGAGGTGAATATTATCAGTCAATAACAACTTTAGCTTTGCTTTTCTTTTCTTTGTTGTTTGAAACGTCACGAGGAAGAGGAAAGGTTGGAATACGCTACACACACACTACACACACAACCTTTAAAATATGATCAGAAGGAAGACGAAGAAGGAAGAAGAAGACACATGACAGATGAAAACAACATCAACATGTTAATATCGTCTCAAAATATCAAACATGTTTGATATCCGGATGGAATCAAAGCAGAATTTGTGCCCATCATACACATGATTTTCTGTGAAATCTGTCAACTCCAAATGCCCCAAATCTGCAGACTGGCTCTGATTTTCTGCAAAAACAGGGGGGGGGGGGGGGGGGGGGGATGTGTGCAAAAGTCACGTAGTGTATATTACAACCTTAAATAATGACAGAATTTTCATTTCTAGGTGAACTATCACTTTAAATGTTTTTAACTGTTACTTCTTCTGCAGTCATTGTAGAATTTCATCTTCATATGAATATCACTCGTAATTTCTCTGCATGGCACTCTAATGCTTGTCAATATTATATTGAACTGCACAATATGTTGATCTAGCTACAGTAGTTATGTTTGAATGTTTCAAGCTATTCTGCTGTACTGAATGTACTATGTACAGAATAGTATTCATGGTGACAGACTTCCATTGTCATGTTATGTCATAATGAACTGCTGCAGAAGGGACGAACAGAACATATACTGAATATCATTCTATGCTCGGTTTCTCTGCAAAACGTGTTTGAAAGAACGTATTCAGGAACGATTGCACCAGTCGTACACTTCATGCATTATTTTATTCAACACTGTCCTATCTGACTTCATACTTTTCAGATGACCAGTACACTTGAATGGTACAAACAGACACATTTAAAATGTCCCATGAAGATTACGGCAGTTGTCAATCTTTTGCCATTGTTGTTAAGTGTTCTGAGTAGAGTTTGCAGACGTCAATATGAGTAGAACAGCGTTTGTTAAAGGCTCCCACACGCATACTAAAGGCCGCTCCTCCATGAGTGTTGAATAGATTCAAAAGCGCGTGTGTGTAGCCTCTCTGTTTCTGCCATCGCCTCTGCATTCATTGAACATTCATTTATGGAAATACTCTTGGATTACGTCAAAGAATCATTTGAGTGAACAGCAAACAGTTAGGCCCAATGTTTTAAAAAACCCTTCAATCCTTATGTGAAACCTATTTGTAAATGGGCCTACTCGCACAGCGACGAGCAAGATTCGGGATCAGGGGAGTGAAGTTTACCTGCCCAGTCAACTCTTTAGCTGACCTCTGTTACATATTGAACCTTTAAAGGTGATATTGGTGATATTTGAGATCACCAAAAACAAACGCGCCCCTACGCAAATGGATCACACCCCTATCTTGATGTCCATCCCCCTAAGTTCACGAACATATGCAACACAGGCACCTCCCCCCATCATGAGTGTGTACGCCCCTTACTGCTGATTGGCTACAAGCGTGTTTTGGCGCTTGGTCCGATCCACTTTCAACAGCGTTTTCTCAGAAATCACTTACTGCACCTTGAATTAGAAGATTATAAATCGATGCCACGGTGTTTTAGTAAAACGAGTGTCCGTTAAAAGAAAAATCACTGTTTTCAAACAGGTTTCCGAACACTCATATCGTATCTCATTTCTCAAACAAACAGATCGTTGCTGTTTAGGGCTGATCAAGATGCTCAGACAGAGCAATAATAGCGAAGTACCAATCTTTCTTTTGATAAAACAGCTTTTATTCATTTTAGTTGATGTTAATTTCTACATTTACTAATACTAATATGTTTTTAAAATCAAAAGTTGTACGTGTTAACATTAATTTACTGTGAACTAACACGAACAACTGTATTTTTTATTAACTAACATTAACAAAGGTTAATAAAAACTGTAAAAAATATATTGCTCATAGTTAGTTCATGTTAAAGGTATAGCGGAGGATGTTTTACTTCCTGGTGGGTAACCTATACTATTGGTCCTCCTAATTGTCAATCATTCTGGTGAATCAATCAAACTTTTCAAAAAGTGGAGAGGGCGGGTCTTATCTAAAATTTGGAAAGATCCTCCGCTATACCTTTAACTAATGCATTAAATAATGAAACAAATAAGACAATATTGTAATTTCTTTTCAACTGCTAATTATTGTGTGAGGCAGCATATTTCAGTGACCAGTATTCATTAGAGCTGATCAACACCAGAAAATTGTATAATTTACAATGATCAATAAGCTGTGGCAACTTGTTTTTTTTTTACAATACTTTAACTCACATACTCACATACCTAAACATGTGTCTGAAAAATCACGCCTTCTCTTGCCTGGGGAACAGGAGTAACCTGTGACTTAAAATGGCTTTTAGTTGCAAAACAAAGTCATTAAGCTAGGCATGTGCATGCCTATGTGTTGTTTGTTAGCTGACCCAGTAATGACAATAAATGATTCACACATTAGTGTGTATATTTATGTGTGTTTATGCTCATGAGAACCAATCTGTCAGGTTTTCATAATCCCTTTGTGATCATGGCCAAGTTTCTGTTTACCAGGCAGCTAAGTCTTGTCTGTTGTGTGCAGCTTCAGACCTCCCCTGGCTTTTGTTTTTCGGACCTGTCTCTGTACCTGTGTGTAAACCTGATAGTGTAGCGTGTGCGTTTTGTGTGCGTTTGTTTGAGTTTTGGCGGGTTCCTACACTTGTTTTCGCGCTCTGGTTGAATGGGAGCATTGTATCATTGTGTGCACACTTGAGTGCACATAGGACACTGAGGGGCCGTTCACACGAACACGCTCTTGCGTTTAACATAGCACAATGGAAAAGTATGCATACGTTTTTAAAATTTGAACTTCTTTTAACCTTCTTTCTGCTGTTAGCATACGGTCTTAAAAATGGTGAATTCATGCTCCAGACACAGTACACTGGTGTCTGCACTAGGGTAAGACCTTGATTAGCTGGTTCAGGTGTATTTAACTGGGGTTGATGTCATGGCGTAATTAACATAATTTTCGAGATGGCAACACGTGACGTTCTTGGAGCTGTTCACATCCTCGGACTGGTAATCATGCATTTCTATCAACCCTGTCCACACCTAAATGAATCTGCAGCGGTCACGTGGTACAAGTAGGAACTCTCAGAAAATTCCCAGCTTATTAGTTGTAATTACGAGTTCACCGAGGACGTGAATGCTTTTTACAAGTTGAACTTTCGTAGTTACTGTAATTAGAACATGGCGTGAACGCACCTTAAACTCTGGCTCTCCAGGAGGAGGATTGGACACCCCTGGTCTACTGGATATTTACAAAAACAATTAAAAACAATGAAAAGTTAAGGCAAAAATGCATTATGTAACTGATAAAGATCCCTGTAAAAAAAGAAGTATGTTTTCTGTTAAAAAGAGTGCTTATTATGGAAATATTAGCCTATACGTTAAACGAATACTTAAGTGCAAACTGAATGTACTATTTTCTGACACTAATTGCATGTTATTTACAGTTAAAGGAAAATACATTATACTTTAAATATATATAAAATGCATTTATAGTCAAATAACTTAAGTAGAACTTAAGTACATCTTTAAATTACTACTATTGTCTTTGAATAGTTCAAATGTACTGTACTGACAAGCATTTATGGTAAAATGTTCTATTCATGAACCTTATATATCATGTACTTAAATATATTTGTAATTGTAACACATTTGTAATGAAGTTGCAATTTAGTACATTTAAAATGCATTAACTTTTAAATTTAACAATACACTACAGTTAAAATTATATTAAAGTACTTTACATGTGCTTAAGTGTACTTCTTTAAAGCCTGACAAAATATTAAACATATTGCTTTAAAAAGTACTTTAAAGTAAAACTTTTAAATTATTACTTTTTCTTTAAATTGACTTTTATTTCATTAATATTATATTATCTGCAAATCCAGTTTAAAAAATAAATAAATAATACTTTAATAAGTACACTACTTAAAAGCACATTCAATTAAACACGCTTCTTTTTCACCAGGGGAGTAATGAAATGATCTTTGACTCAAAGCTGTTCATTTTATTGTCCTGTGCTGTGGTTTGGACCATTACAGGTGGAATGCAGTGTTGCTGCTCCCATTGAATGGTTTCTGTGAACTTAAAGGAGAATTGCTATTTCATAACGCAGGAGACGTAATGGAGTTTGGACAGTTGTGTTTCATTTAGGTAGCGACTTATTTAAGTACACCAAATGTTTCTCCTAAAGTTCCTTAAGGGGAAAAAAAATGTAAACAAATGTTGGCATACATGGATGGGAACAGCATATAGCTTCGATGTGATGACAAGTTTCATATTGAAGCCTTTTGATTGCAGACTTTAGTGTTTTGGGAGATCTGAGGACAGTGTGTAACACGTTATGTTCTGAAACTTCAGAGGAGACGTGTGAGATTACTGGGGTCGTTTTCCTCAAGATAATCTGAGCAAGCAAAAGTTCAATGAGTTTTTTAACTTTAAAAATGCAAACGTCTGGTTTGACTGGTTTGAAGCCGTTTCTGACATTACTGGCCCATTGTTGGCCATTTCACCCTAAAGTCTGAGCTTTAACTCAAGATCTTATCAGTTCAGGTTCTCAGATCACATATCTATAGGAAGATGTGTTAAAGGAAATACTGAATTTGTTTTAACATGTATTTTTGTACCCAGTGGAAAGATACGTTTAAGACCATATTAATTTCAGTATCTCAGTGTTCTATGATTCAAGGTTTTTATTGTTAACTAATATTACAATTAAAACATTTTTGTTATTTGAAACAATATAAAGGTTAACTGAAATAAAATAAAAGATAAAAAGAAAATTACACTTATTTTATTTCAGCTAGTTGCCAAGAAAACATTTCTTATAGTTTAACTTGAAGTACTAAAATAACTAAAACTAAATAAACTCAGAATAATAAATAACGCTTAAAAAACACAAAAAACCCCCCACCACTAAATTACTAAAACTTTAACCAAAATTAAAGTGAAAACAGAAATTATAAACAAAAAATCGTATTTAAATATTAACAAATGAGTATAACACTGCTGTGAATTGTGTTTGCACTGTGTTGTGTGTATGGGTGTATGTCTGTGTGAAACATTCACTGCGTTTACAAAAGGAGAAGTTTGATAAGAGCTAAAAGGTTTCCGAGCCTGAACTGATGGGAATATCAGCGCGATGTCTGACCCACACATCACACCTTCCTGGACTGAACACCTGTTTGCATTTCACAAGAGATTTTTAGGTTCATTTGTTGGACTCTGTAATGCTGTTAACAGTTTATGAGTTAAGTGTCTGTGTTTCTCAGTTCCTATGAAATGAAGAGATGTACTGCGTTATTTATGAGAAATATATATAGAAAGTGTTGGGGAAAGTTACTTTTAAAAGTAATAATCGTTACAATATTGCATTACTCCCTAAAAAAGTAACTAATTGTGTTACTTAGTTACTTTATATTTATTACTTTTGTGATACATTTTCTCACCTGGGTTGGGCTTTCTTGCTTGTTTTTTAAAGACAAAAAATCCTATTTTGTAAATGCAAAGGCCCTTTCACATCAAAAGTTAAATGAAAAAGCCAATATGGAAAACTTGCATTAATTATTTGAAAAAGTAACTTAGATATTTTGTTGTACATTTAAAAGTATAGCGTTACTTTACTAGTTACTTTGAAAAAGTAATCTGATTTTGTAACCCACGTTACTTGTAATGCGTTTCCTCCCCGACACTGTTTTTTGATTGTAGATACTGGTCATATAAATGTGAGATTGATGGCAAAGTTACACCATAGCTTTTTTACACACCTGCCATCATCAACGAGTGATTCTGCTATATCAAATGCTTTATTATTTAATCTGCATTCTGATCCTAATGCATCATAAATGGACCGGTTTCCTAAGAACTCTGTTTCTTTGAGTTTTAATTTTTAAAAGCTCCTGGGGCCTTTTTCTGAGTAACTATTGGAGTATTAGCGGGAATATTCTTTAGACTCCCACTCAGCAATGCCTTGTTTTGACCGTGACAGAAGCAAGGGCAAAATTTGAAATGCAAAACAGCTTCACCTCAAACTACCTCAGTCTTTCCTGATGTCACTAAATGAACAACAATGCAAGAAAAATTACAACAGCGTTATCATCAGCTGATGCACATTTGAAGATTTTTTTTGCATTAAATAAGGCATAATGTGCTGTCAGTCGGTTATTATTTTAAAAATGACCCCTCATCATTATCCACCTAATTACAAGGCTTCTTACTGCATAAATATATAAATGCGCATGTTAAATATTAGCTGAGAGTATTGCGATAGATTAATGCACTTTAGCAATCATTATACAGTTATAAATTAACATACATATTTCTTTTAAATAGAAATGTATTATATACACAACCATTTAAAAGTGTTGGGACAGTTTTTTTTATTCTATTTTATTTTTTAAAGAATGTAATCATTTTATTCATCAAAGATCCATTAAATTGATCAAAAGTGATAGTAAATAAAATAAAAAAACATTTATATTTCAAATAATATTGAAAAATATTAAGCAGCACTACTGGTTTAAACATTGTTAACAATGTTTCTTGAGCAGTAAATCAGCATATTAGAAATATTTCTGAAGGTCATGTGACTATAGTAATGATGCTGACAATTCAGTTTTGCCACCACAGGAATAAATTACATTTTAAAATATATTCAAATAATTTTTTCTATGCATTTTTTTCATTAAATAGATGCAGCCTTGGTGAGCATAAGAGACTTTTTTCAAAAACGTTTAAAAATCTTTCCGATCCCAAACGTTTGACCGGTAGTGTATTTGTTTTTGGAACAATACATTCATTCTCTCTCTCTCTCTCTCTCTCTCTCTCTCTCTCTCTCTCTCTCTCTCTCTCTCTCTCTCTCTCTCTCTCTCTCTCTCTCTCTCTCTCTCTCTCTCTCTCTCTCTCTCTCTCTCTCTCTCTCTCTCTCTCTCTCTCTCTCTCTCTCTCTCCTCTCTCTCTCTCCTCTCTCTCTACAGTGGCGATGTGTACCGGCACTCAGAACTTGTTGAGTGTGACAGGAACCTCTGAGGTCCAGTACAAGCTCATGAAGGAGATGTACACGGGCTGCCAGATTGTCATAGGAAACCTAGAGATCACACAGATGGAGCACAACCGTGATTTCTCATTCCTACAGGTGGGGAAAAGAGACGACGTTTGTAGGATTTAAAAGGATTTAACAATAGATCTGCTATGACATGATGTGTGGGCCCATGTCTGAGTGTGTTGTATATGTTTCATTTTATGAATGTGTCTCTTCACAGTCTATCCGTGAGGTAACAGGGTACATCCTCATCGCTATAAACCAGTTCAGGCGTTTACCACTGGAACAGTTGCGAGTCATCCGAGGGACGTCACTGTACGAAGATCGGTTTGCTCTGGCCGTCCTCGTCAACTACCAGAAGGATGGAGTGTATGGACTAAAGGAGCTGGGCCTCACACACTTGACAGGTGCGCTAACACATACGTGACAGGTGACACATTCTCACCCACAGAAACACATTCTGTCAAAACACCCACACAGTTTTCATGGCAACAAGACACTCTGGAGGGTGTGGTATGGAAGAATGAGTCAACGGACAGAAGAACGATTTTGTGTGTGTGGTTTATTAAAGAAATAGTTCAACCATAAATGAGCACTCTCCCATCATGAACCCAAACCTGGACTGACACATACTTGTGACTGCCTTGAGTACCTTATAGTTTATAGAAAAATCCTTTATGATATTGCTCCTCATGTAAAATTCCATGAGATTGACGTTAGATGACTACAGTTAGGCTAGAGCATGTCCCGACCTGCTTCAGCAAACACGACATGTCTAATGTGAAATACAATCCATGTGCTTTTATCTTTCCATTGTGTTTCTCTGAGTGTGTGAATCAATGAACATGTTTGTCATCCTTTAAAATGCCCTTCCTTTAACCTCTTACTAATTCCTGACTCAAAGTGTAGAATCAATATGAATGTTACTTATTTTTTTAAAACCGAGCACAGCTGTACATATCTTTGTAATGTTTGATTATTCATAGGTGTTTTTCTAAATCTCTATAAGCACATAATGTTCTGTACGGTTTGTGCTACGAACTTAAATGATTCCTCTAATGTGGCTTGTTGAGCAGAGGTGTGCAACCGCCTTGAACACCCTAACAATCCCCTGACAAAAACTTAGCAAACATTCATAAAACCCTTGTATTGTGGCAGTGACTTTTGAAGATACACTCAAATTGTCTTCAGTAAATCTTAAAATCCTGAGAAAAAAATTCTATCCTTCGTAAAAACTCTTTAATATGGTTTCATTTCTTTTGAGAGTTCAGAAAACATGTTTTGAGCTCTACAAGGTATTTGATTCTGTCTTTGATATTTCTATATTTCTTAAATTCATTATGATCTACAGAGATCCTGGAGGGGGGAGTGCAGATCATCCAGAATAAATTCTTGAGTTATGCGCCGCAGATTAACTGGTTAGATATTGTGAAAGACAGTGGAGCAGAAGTCATCATCCAAGACAATGGACCAGAATGTAAGGAGACAATAATATTATGCACAACTTTGTTGTCTTTTTTTTTTTTTTTTAAGTATACATTTCTTTCAAAACAAAATACTTATTGACCACAACCTTTAGAATGGTAGTGTATATATTTTTAATAGATAACTATATTTAAATGAATATTTATTAATACATTTTAATTAATAAATGTTATCAGAGGATCAAAGGTTGATATCAAATAGTTTAGATGGCTTAATATTGTAGCAAAATAGACATTAACAGTTTTAATTTGGTCTGATGGAAATGTATAAATTATAATGCATTTTCTGTTTAGTTCCCTGTCATGAGTCTTGTAGCGCCCGGTGTTGGGGTCCAGGGAATGACACTTGTCAAATCTGTAAGTCTCACTCACACTCATGTTATCTTTTCATGTTTTATGGGGACGTTCCATAGACATAATGATTTTTATACTGTACAAACTGTATTCTATCCCCTAAACCTATACCTACCCCTAACCCTACACATCACAGAAAACTTTCAGCATTTTTACATTTTCAAAAAATATAATTTAGTCTGATTAATACGTTGTTTCCCTCATGGGGAACAAGAAATGTCACCAAGACGACAAGGATTTTGGATATTGCCATTTGTGGGGACATTTTGTCCTCATAACTTATGGTTTACCTGGACCACACACACACACACACACACACTCACACACACACACACACACACACACACACACACACACACACACACAAGTTAGCTGTGTCCCAATTCAGAGGCTGCATTTTTCGAATGCCGTGAAGGTCGGACCGAGCATTTTTAAATGGGACAGCCAAACCCTAAAGAAGATTGTTCTTGTCGCCTAGCAAATGTGAGAGCTGCCGTTGATGAGTGGCAGTAACGTTTGAACTGGACTTTTTTGAAAGTTATATTAAACCGTCTAAAACAAATCAGGGTTCACAAACTGTCTAAATATGTTTGCCATAGTCCATTTCTGTATGATAAAGAGTATAAACTATATATAATCGCATCTAATTACAATATGTCAACATTTTAACCGCTTTAAATATTATTATTTTTTTTACATTTGCGTCATTAGATATTTGAGTAAGCTGAAACCCAATACGTTAAAAGTGTAATTCTGCGATATCTCTAAAAAAAATCCTGTCGTCACTGGCGCGCAATGAATTCTGGGCTGCGAAGTTTCTGTCTGTTGAATTCTTCATTCTACGGGAAACGAAGGCTGCATTTATTGGCTGCATTTAAAGGAGCCTTTGAATTGGGACAGCCTTCGACGCGCTGCGGTGACGCAATCGGCCTTCGAATTCAGCCTCTGAATTGGGACGTTGCAATTTACTTATCTAGCTACCTTGTATTGTTTTTATATATAGCAATAAATAATATAACCTAACCCACACACTAACTCTAACTGAAAACATCCTGCATTTTTACAGTTTATAACAACTTTATTTGCTTTATTTTTATGCTGTTTTACAAATAAGGACATCCCGAAAATGAGGTTTTATCAGGTTTAGCTCGTTTCTGGGTACAAATTTGTCCCCAAAACATGGTTAAGTAGTTACACACACACACATAAACACACACACACACACATGTTGCTCAGCTTTCTGTATCTCACACACACACACACACATACTCACTCTGTTTCTCTCCCGTTCTCAGTGACGAAGACAGTGTGTGCACCGCAGTGTAACGGCCGCTGTTTTGGACGCAGCCCCAGCGAGTGCTGTCACATAGAGTGTGCCGGAGGCTGCACCGGACCCCTCGACACCAACTGCTTTGTATGTTCAACAAACTCACACCAGTTCTTCAACATGCACCACTCTGGACTAACATAACAACTTTATGAATCAAGCCTTGCTTGCTTTGATTTGACTATGTATGTGTTCACAGGCCTGCAGAAATTTTAACAACTCAGGGTCGTGTGTGCCGCAGTGTCCCCAGGCTCTCATCTATAATAAAGTGACGTTCAAATTGGAACCGAATCCTAATGCAAAATACCAGTTCGGCACAATGTGTGTATCACATTGTCCAAGTAAGTGATTCCTATGTCATTTCATGGGTTATGGGTTACGGAGTGCATTTACCTGTAGCCTATTGGTTATGATGTCAACTAAATATCCCACACTCTCGAGTCTCGAAACCTAAATAGGCCTTTTGAAGGATTTATGGTGTAATCTAATTGTTTGACTTCTGTTCTCTTGTACTTCAGCTAACTTTCTTGTAGATGGCAGTTCATGTGTTAGCAGCTGTCCAGCAAACAAGATGGAGGTGGATAAAAAGGGGTTGAAAAGATGTGAGCCGTGTGGAGGACTCTGTCCAAAAGGTAACATGCACACTTTTATTTACCTAGTAATCTTCAATGGGAACATATCGACTTCAAAAGTTTGGAATAGTTTAATGTTTTTGACAGAAGTCTCTTATGCTCACCAAGGCTGTATTTATTTGATCAAAAATACTGAAATATTGTGAAATATTATCACAATTTAAAAGAATTGTATTCTATTGTAATATATTTTAAAATGACATTTATTCCTGTGATGCAAAGCTGAATTTTTTTTAGCATCATTACTCATAACATTTCTTATTATAATCATTATTATTATTATTAAGTAAGGGTGCATTAAATTGATTAAAAGTCACAGAAAAGACATTTAAAATGTTACAAAATGTATAAATGCTGTTCTTTTGAACTTTCTATTCATCAAAGAATCCTGAAAAATGTATCATGGTTTCTACAAAAATATTTTGCTGCAATAATAATAAAAAAACAAACAATAGTAATTGTAATAATAATAAGAAATGTTATGAGTAATGATGAAAATTCAGCTTTGCATCACAGGAATAAATTACATTTTAAAATATATTAAAATGAAAAACTATTCTTTTACACTATAATAATAATAATAATATTCTTTTTCACAATAAAACTGTTTTTACAGTATTTATTTATGAATTTATGAGACTAGCTCCAACCCAACCCTTAAAAAGCATTTTGCATTTCTGGGAAAAAACATAAGCAAACACGTATGGCACTCCTGTTCATAGATTTATGTCATATGGAATTTTTATTGAAAGTTGCATCACTGTTCATTGAGAAATAAGCAAAATGATCTGCATTTACAGTATGTGCACTTACGTGTACTTACAGTGAACTTAAGAAAGTATTGGGTAATATAAGGTAACTACATGGGTTAGATTTAGTACAGTACATAGTATGTACATATAGGGAACAGGACTGTAAAATAAAGTAAATAAAATCTCCTTGATGTCCATCTTAGTGTGTTCTCAATCATAACCGTGTTTCTTGTCTGTTTCTTCTCTATGTGCAGCATGTGTTGGCACTGGTACACCTTCCAGACAGACCGTAGACTCACAGAACATCGACAGCTTCATAAACTGCACTAAGATTCAGGGCAGCCTGCATTTCCTTGTAACAGGAATTAGAGGGTGAGTGGAAGAAAATTCTTATTTAAAATAAATCTGCTGAAATTAAATGTGTGTACATTTTCATTTTAAATCAGTTGTAAGCAGTTTTTTACTGTGCACCATTTCCAAACATGCTGTAATTTGATCAAATTAGAAAATAGTGTTTCATTATGTTTATTAAGAATACTTACAGTATGCTAGCTAAGAAATGAACCTCACAAAGAAAATGTTTAAAATGCCATCATATACATTTCCACCACAGAATGCTATTAAACTACATCATTTGAAAAGCCGGGTGGTTGAAATGTTCATGACAAAAATGAGTTCTCCTTTCATATCCTCTGCTGGAAATAGTGGACAAATTAAATAAACAAGTGAGAGTGTGAAGGGTGTTTTTATGTGAAGTTATTAAACGTAATTTCAGGAGGAGTACGCCCATCTAATCTTCGAATTGTTACCAGGGTGTAAAAACAGCCTCTTACCACTTCCTCGGCATCCCTCCTCCTCCTCTTCTCCTCCTTTATGTTTTTTTGCCTATGTGTAATAGGGGTCAATCTGAGCTTGAGTAGAATATCTTCTACAAGCCCCTCTATAGTAGACAGCAAGCCAAATCTGTTGATCACTTATACGCTAAGATGATATGGACACATAAACTTGTGAAAGGAGTTTATTTTCTAAAGGTTCACAAGGCCAGTGTCCATAGTTGAAGGTGTTGGGAAATGGTTCATCCAACCTTTCATGTGTCTTTCCTCCACAGAGACAGTTACAAAAATATTAGTGCTCTTGATCCAAAGAAACTGAAGATCTTCAACACTGTCAGAGAAATCACAGGTGTGTGTGTGTGTGTGTGTGTGTGTGTGTGTGTGTGTGTGTGTGTGTGTGTGTGTGTGTGTGTGTGTGTGTGTGTGTGTGTGTGTGTGTGTGTGTGTGTGTGTGTGTGTGTGTGTGTGTGTGTGTGTGTGTGTGTGTGTGTGTGTGTGTGTGTGTGTGTGTGTGTGTGTGTGTGTGTGTGTGCTTTTGCCATTTCTACCATCTAACTAACCCTTCTGTCTGCTTGATAGACATTCTGAGTATTCAGTCTTGGCCCGAAGAGTTGGAAGATCTTTCTGTCTTCTCAAATCTAGCAACAATACAAGGACGAACACTGTACAGGTGAGCATACAGCTTGAAAAAAAGAATTTACCTGTCTCCTTATTTCTTAACACTTGAATGCATCAGCGTAAACAAAGTATTAATGTTATTACTAGTAGCATGTACTGTTTGTGCTATGAACAACAATTATACTTCAAATTGTTGTGGAGAGGTGTGCTATAACCTTTCACAGAGATTTAGCTAGCCAATAATTAAACCGTTTAAATAAAAATCCCTTAATTACATTTAAAGTGGTAGGATATGTACTATTAGGTTTGGACCAGGATATATTGGTGTGCTTTTTTGACTGGGATGAAGATGTAAATAACAGCCTAGCAGCCATTTAGAAGCAATGATATTAATAATAAAATAATATTGTTAATATTACAATAACATAATAATGGATGCCTGATATTTCTAGAAGTTGTGTTATATTAATTTTCATGCTCCTGTCTTGTTCTCCCTCCAGAGGAGTAAGCTCTAAGAGGTAGGATTGTGTGTCCAGCTTGTACCCCTTTACTCTCTATACTTGATTGTTCTATATATTCATATACAAAACGTTAAAGGGTAACTAAACCCCTGGTCAGAGCCTGACTCCACCCACTGGCAATATTTGAAAAATGCTGGAAAAGTAGGCAGAGCCCAGTGGAGAGGGGGCGTGCATCTGTGACATATCTCTCTGCAGGCAAGGGCGTGGTTAGCTGGTACCCTCTGATGTCAGAGGGTACCACAACTTCCAATAGGAAAATTCAACTGCAGTAGCAACTGTTCAACCTGAAGAGGGCAGCAGCACTCAGACGTTTTTACACCATATTTTGTCAAATTAAAACACTTTAAACACAAATGTCAAAAAAACTACTTGAATCAATGACCAGCACTAATAAAGCCCCATTCTTACAGACCATTAATTAAAAAAAGTTGGTTTAGGGTTTAGTTACCCTTTAAAATATCACATTGTGCATTGCTTAAACGTGCTTTAACGGTGGTGGGAAAGATTGGTGGTGGGAAATCTTGCATGGAGACCATGGAAAGTTTTCTGCTTATCATAAAAAACTCATTTACAATGTTGATTTCACCTAATCACCAGGAATGAAGCTCTTGAGACGTTGTTTAAATAATATGTGTAGAGTCTTCATGAAAGTACAGAACATGGGAGCAATGTTATTTTTTGATACTGTAGTTGATCCCCAGCTATCCCATTGCAGCAGTTTTGTATTTGTTTTTTAAGAGTCTTAAAGTCAACATGAAATGCTGTTCGCAACCCATTTTAATTCCTTATCTGACATACACTACTATACAAAAGTTTGGGATCAGTAAAATATATATTTTGTAAAGAAAGTAATACTTTTATTCAACAAGGATGCATTAAATTCAGTAAATACATTTATAATGAAACAAAATAGTTATATTTCAAATAAATGGGTTATTTAAACTTTCTATTCATCAAATAATCCTGAAAAAAAATGTGTGATGGTTTCCAGAAAAATATTAAGCAGCGTTTTCAGCATTGATAATAATCAGAAATGTTTCTTTATCATATTAGAATAATATCTGAAGGATCATGTGACACTGAAAACTGGAGTAATGGCGGATGAAGATTTAGCTAAATTTAACAGTCATTTTGTAATAATTGTAATAATATTTCAGAATATTGCTGTTTTTACTGTATTTGATAAATTTTTTATTAGTTTTTACTGTTTTTGAATACATGCATAAAAAAATCACACCGACACCAAACTTTTAAACAGTAGTGTATGTCTGAATGAAATCATTAAAGCAAAAAAACAAAAACAAACAAAAGACAGAATATCTCAAACTCCCTAACTGACATACACAGGATATTCAGTTAGACTTGATTTTCTATATTGGGGGTCTATGGACTTTTGCATTTCTTCTTTAGAATAATGTGCACCGATAAATTGTGCATAATAAAACCAGCAACTTGTATTAAGCAAGTAAATAGGGTCAGTTAATTTCATGTTGACTTTACGTACCATGTCATTTTATTTCTCGTTTATCTTTTAAATGACATTTCCACTTGCTCTCTCTCTCAGAGGTTACTCGCTTTTGGTGATGAAGATTCCCACACTGAAGTCCCTGGGTCTTCGCTCTCTCAAACGAATCGGTGACGGAGGCATCTACATTACAGGAAACAAGCAGCTGTGCTATCACCACACAGTGAACTGGACACGTCTCTTCGGGAGCGGCGCCAGGGCCGCGCGCCGCCAAAAGTCCCTCGACATCAAAGAGAACCACCCACAAGAGCTGTGCAGTGAGTACCTGTGGCGTATTACCAAAATGAGTTTTTCACTATCGACTAGTTGTGGGTTGTCTGAATGACTAGTTAATCATTGGGAAGTTGTTTTAAATTCACCATAAAATCCAAATGGAATTTTTTTTTTTTTTATGGAATATTGCAGTATTTATTACAAATGATTTATCCATGCACATCTTTATTTTTTTTATTAATGTGCCCTCATAATCTTTAATCAAAATAACTTCCCCCTCTCCTTGCAACGACTTCTCTTCTCTTCTCTGATGATGTGTTTACTGGCGTGAGGGCGGGGCAACCTGTCACTCACATGAGATCCACAACAATCCGATCAATTCCCGATGGACAAAATCAAGTCCCATCCAACATTTTTTCTTGTTTGAGAAGCCATTTCACTTGTATGCCACAATTGGGAAGAAAAAACTACTGCAACTTTTGTTTTATGCCGACTTTAAGTCTGACAGTGCCCTAAAAATATTAAATACATGATTTAGAATTTAATATATATTAATGAATATTAAATATTAAAGGGATAGTTCTTTTTGATGAAATCGGAGTTTTCTGTCCCTCCATTGACAGTCTATGCAACTACCACTTTGACGCTTCAAAAAGTTCATAGAGGAGATCGTAAAAGGAATCCGTATGAATTAAGCAGTTTAGACTACATTTTCAGATCAAGCATGCTAGCTTGACGTGTGAGAACCAATGAGGTTCATTCTCGTGTTCATTCTCGCAGCACGTTTGAGCTTATGCAAGAGGTTTGTTCTCACGTATTAAGCCGGTTCGGTTGAGCTTCTGTTTATGTTCGCTGATCAATGTTTAAATGTGAATAAAAGTCTAAATTCAATCTGTCACATAAAGTGATCGAGTCTCTTCAGAAAACTTTGACTAAACCGCTCAATTTATGGATTAGTTTTACGATCTCTTTATGAACTTTTTGAAGCGTCAAAGTGATAGTTGCGTTGTTGTCAATGAAGGGACAGAAATCTCTCAGATTTCATCAAAAAGATCTTCATTTGAGTTACGAAGATGAACGAAAGTCTTACAGGTTTGGAACGACATGAGGGTGAATAATTAATGACAGAATTTTTGGGTGAATTAACCCTTTAAATAACTGTATCACTAATCAAATCATTACTGACTACTGAAAAGAAAATCTCAAATTCAGTATTGCTGTGTGTTTGTAGTTGAAGAAGGCCATGTGTGTGATCCCCTGTGTTCGTCTGAGGGCTGCTGGGGTCCGGGACCCGATCAGTGTCTGTCTTGCAAGAACTACAGCAGAGGAGGAACATGTGTACCACACTGCAACTTCATGTCAGGGTCAGCATCTCTCATTCGACACCATATTTCACTAGTATTGTATTGTTTAGCATGCATCTTCATTGTAACTGTTAAAAATGTATGACATATGCGTTCATAACCATTTCTGATGACAAAGAGCCTTAAGGGGTTATGATATTTCCAGTCTATTGAGAAATCAGTGCTCACAGGAATTTCTCTGGAATGAACATTTCAGTGATTTTGGCATTGAAACTCAGTCAACTAGAGAGTGGATTGAGACACTCCCAAAGGGTCCTTTTGATGTGTGTGTTGTAGATAAGAAAACAATATATGATTCATTGCTGTGAGAAAATAGATTTTCTGAACCTCTCCACAGTGTAAAACGAGAGTTTGCAGGACCTAAAGGAGAGTGTATGCCGTGTCACCAGGAGTGTGCGGTGCAGCACTACAAACACACCTGCAGAGGACCGGTAATCTTTTGTTCTTTGGTAGAATGTCACTCGCTGTTTGCACGGATTGTTTGATTTATTACATAATCTCTCCATCTCATTTGTCCTGCAGGGTGCTGATGAGTGTGAAGCATGTGTGCATTTGCAGGACGGGCCGTACTGCGTGTCCTCGTGTCCAGAGGGGGTTCAGGGGGAAAATGGGCTCATCATTTATAAGTTCTCCAGTGGCCAGAACAAATGCCAACCATGCCATGCCAACTGCACCCTGGGGTGAGGAGACTCACAATGCCAATTAAAGTGCAATAAAATACATGTTGTGCATGTCATTGTAACTATAATTCTGTATATTTCCTGTCTCAGATGTTTGGGTCCAGGTCAGAATGATTGTGTGGATTCATCCAGGTCGGCTGCTGGGTAAGTGTCTCCCTCTGCTGGTGTGATCGATGAATCACCTGCAGTTGCCAGCCGGCATGTAATTGTGTAAACATGTTGTGTTGCAGTTTGCCGGTGACAGCAATAGTGCTGAGCGTTATATTCGGGGTGATGCTCGCATTCTCAGTGTTTGTGCTGAGTGTTCTGTATCGCAGGAGTGTTGCCATCCGCCAAAAACGTGCCATGAGGAGATATCTGCAGAGTGGAGAGGTGTGTGCAGAGACACGTATAGTCAAAATGAATTCAACAAATTGAATTATTGAAGTGTTGTATATAAGGTTTTATAATGTTTAAAAATGCATTTAGAGTTTTGAACCACTGGAACCCGGAGAAAAAGGCGTAAAAGTTCACGCTCGGATTTTGAGAGGGTCTGAACTACGAAAGATCAAACTTCTCGGCTCTGGAGTGTTTGGCTCTGTGCACAAGGTACTTACACACTCTGATGTCATTACATGAGCTCATACTGAAACCTGACAATAACTCGTATAAGTTACTGAACCATTTCCTCTAGGGGTTTTCCTAATACATTGTTTTCTTCCTTATTTTGGCTCCCTATATAGTTCTCATTTTTCGTTTGTATCTTCACAGGGAGTTTGGATACCAGAAGGAGACACAGTAAAGATTCCAGTGGCTATCAAGACTATCCAAGACCGCACAGGACGACAGACCTTTCAGGAACTTACAGATGTAAGACGTGTGTGTGTGTGTGTGTGTGTGTGTGTGTGTGTGTGTGTGTGTGCACATGTTTGTGAGCTAAAGACAGAGAGCAAATAATACTACAACACACACATAAACACACACACACATAGCCTATATACGCTACTGTTCAAAAGCTTGGGCTAGTAAGATTTTCTTTTTTTTTTCTTAATTCTGCAAAGATGCATTAAATTGACCAAAAGTGACAATAAAAATATTTACAATGTTACAAAAACTTTCTATTTATAATAAATACTATTGTTTTGATTTTTCTATTCATCAAAGAATACTGAAAAAATATTAAGCAGCACTGTTTTCAAAATTGATAATTGTAAGAAATGATTCTCGAGCAACAAATCAGCATATTAGTATGATTTCTGAAGAATCATGGGACACTGAATTTTAAAGTAAATAAAAATTTTTTGAAAACAATTTAAATTGTACAATATTTGAAATATTATTAAAATGTTAATTAATTGTTTACAATTTTATTTTATTTCATTTTAAAATATATTTTTCTATCATATCTACTGTATTTTTGATCACATAAATGCAGTTTGTTGAGTATTACGAGACTTAATTCAAAAACATTTAAAAATCATACCAACCCCAAACTTTTGAATGGGTTGCACTGTGATTAATAAATGAACACAACTCATGTTCATTTAATTTTAATTTTAATTTGTTCATTGTGACATATATAAGACATGTATAAGACTATTATACGTATTACTATACATTAACCATTCATTAATACCTTCTGCAAGACAACAAAATAAAAACATTAAAAAACAGCGTACACACAAAATGACATTCTGAATGATTTCTGTTGTCTTGCAGCATATGTTGGCTATGGGGAGTTTGGACCACCCGTATATAGTGCGGCTCTTGGGCATCTGTCCGGGACCCAGTCTGCAGCTGGTCACTCAGCTCAGTCCACAGGGGTCATTGCTGGAGCACATCCGCCAGCGCAGAGACGGCCTCAACCCTCAGAGACTGCTCAACTGGTGTGTGCAGATTGCCAAGGTGAGAGGGTCAGAAAGTCTGGCTTTGTGTTTTGAGGTATTCAGGTATTCAGATCATTTCAAGCCCGCTTAAACAAACTAAAGTCTTTCGTCACTTGCTCCCTGCTAGGGTATGTACTATCTAGAGGAGCAGAGAATGGTCCACAGGAACCTGGCTGCCCGCAACATTCTGCTCAAGAGTGACTTTATAGTTCAAATAGCTGATTATGGCATCGCTGACCTCCTTTACCCTGACGACAAGAAATACTTCTTCAATGAAATTAAGGTAAAGCAGACTTACAAGTTACACTGCCGGTCAAAAGTTTGGAAAAATAAAGATTTTTTTAAAAATCTTATGGTCACCCAGGCTGCATTTATTTGATCAAAAATACAGTGAAACAGCAATATTGTGAAGTATTATTACAATAAAAAAAATAAAAAAAATTCTAAAGAAACATTTCTTTTTATTATCAATGTTGAAAACAATTGTGCTCCTTAATTTTTTTGTGGAACCATAATACACTACCATTCAAAAGTTTGGGGAAAGTAAGATTAAAAAACTAATACTTTTATTCAGCATGGATGCATTAAATTGATCAAAAGTTACAGTAAAGGAATTTATAATGTTACAAAAGATTTCTATTGCAAATAAATGCTGTTCTTATGTACTTTCTGTTCATCAAAGAATCCTGAAAAAATATATAAATCACAATTTCCACAAAAATAAGAAGCAGCACAACTGTTTTCAACATTGATGATCATCAGAAATGTTTCTTGAGTATCAAATCAGCATATTAGAATGATTTCTGAAGGATCATGTGACACCGAAGACTGGAGTAATGATGCTGAAAATTCAGTTTTACATCACAGAAATAAATTACATTTTAAAATATATTACAATAGAAAACAGTTAATATTTTACAATATTACTGTGTTTACTCTATTTTTGATTAAATAAATGCATCCCTGGTGAGCAGAAGAGACTTTTTTTAACAACATTTATGTAGTGTGTATGTAGTGTATATGGAATGCTACTATATTCCAATCAGTTCCTGAACCAGTAATCTCTACTCTGTGTCTCTGACATTTTTCCTAATGTTTTTAAATCCTAGACGCCAATTAAGTGGATGGCTCTTGAAAGCATCTTGTTCCGCAGATACACACACCAGAGTGATGTATGGAGCTACGGTGAGTCCGTGTGTTGCAAGATAAAATGGTACTGTAAAAAACTGCTCTTTGGAGCTGGAGATTCAATAAAACCCCTCTCTATCTCTAGGTGTGACAGTCTGGGAAATGATGTCATATGGGGCAGAGCCATACTCTGCTATGCGACCACAAGAAGTACCTGATCTGTTAGAGAAAGGGGAACGGCTTTCTCAACCTCAGATCTGCACCATCGATGTCTACATGGTCATGGTCAAATGTGAGTATTCTTAACGCCCATAATGCAAAGTGGAACTGATCTTATGCTTCTGAATTTGATCCCATCTCATATATCATCTAGCAGGGCATGTTTGCACGAAAGCTTTTGGAAAGATTGTAAATACAAATTAGGGATGCACAATATATCAGTGCCAAATCTGTATTGGCCAGTTTGGAACATTTAATTGTGCACGCTCATTTCCGCTATTTTTACATTTAACATCATCTCATGCACACTTAACGTGAATTTTTAAAAACACTAATTAGGCCTATTAAATAACATTTTTAAATGTAATCCATTTTTATACTGTACATTATAATGTTGTTGGTCTCAATTCACTTGTAGCATTTAAAATTATTGTTTTTTTGTTTTATTTATTTAATTTTTAATGGATTCTGACAAAATATTATTGAATTTACTCTACCGTTCAAACATTTTTGACAGAAGTTTCTTAAATATAGTAAAATATAGTAAATGTAGTAAAAACAGTAATATTGTGAAATATTTTTTAAACATTTGATATATATTTTAAATGTAATTTATTCCTGTGATGGCAAAGCTGAATTTTCAGCATCTTTACTCCAGTCTTCAGTGTCACATGATCCTTCTGATATGCTTATGTGGTGCTCAAGACATTTTTGAACTTCCATCTATTGGCTATTGGCCATAAACTGAAGATAATTATCTGTATCAGTCAGAATATTTATATATCAGTGCATTCCTAATGCAAATGTTTCAACAGGTTGGATGATTGATGAAAATGTTCGGCCAACTTTTAAGGAGCTAGCCAATGAGTTTACCCGAATGGCCAGAGACCCTTCTCGGTATCTTGTCATCAGAGTAAGGCAAACGAACAGAGTACCTCATTGTTTTCTGGTCATGTCAGAACTTGGAAGTGTTTGGATGACTGTTGTTGATTGATGTTCCTCCACTAGGAGGAGTACAGAGCTCCTGACTCGGCCTCAGATGAGTCCCATCAGAGAGGAACTGAGATGGACATTCTAGGGGTGGCCCTGGAGGACCAGGAAGATGAAGTCTCGGAAGATACCATGGACATGCCACGCTATGTAACACCATCTAGAAACATGTCTAGACTGCGTTTAGATTCTTATCGGGTACGTTATATAATATTGACCATGATCAATACATAATGGTTTGAAAATTGACTAATATACACTACTGTTCAAAAACGTGGGATACGATTTTTGAATGTTTTTGAAAGAAGATTCTTATGCACAGTAAGGCTGCATTTTTTTTATAAAAAATACAGTGAAAACAGGAACATTGTGAAATATTATTACTATTTACATGGACTGTTTTCTATTTTAATATATGTTAAAATGTAATTTATTCCTGTGATGGCAAAGCTGAAATTTCAGCATCATTACTCCAGTCTTCAGTGTCACATGATCCTTCAGCAATCATTCTAATATGATGATTTGCTGTTGTGCTGCTTAATATTTTTGTGGAAATCATTACACATTTTTTTCCAGGATTCTTTGATAGTGTTTTTATTGTCACTTTTGATCTATTTAATGCATGCTTGCTGAATAAAAGTAATAATTTCTTTCAAAAACACACTTTCAAAACCTGATTTGTGGAGGCTGTATGAATAGCAAATTAAACAGCATGACTTTGACACTTTTCTTTTTATTATTACACCAGTCAAGTCTGACTCCCTCCAATATTGCTGGATATCTACCAATGACCCCTGGTGTGGAGAGCTCTGTACAGGTCAGTGTTTCACAATCATGTCTAAAGCTCATTTCAGTACTATAGTTTTAGGCTGAGACCATCCATACAGAAACAATATTTGATGGGTTATGAATGAATATTGGAGGAATAATGGACTTGCACATATCTTACAGCATATGTCTTAACACCACTTATAATAGCTCAATATATTGTCCACCTCATTTTGCTGTAGACGGGATGGGCTTCTCGTTCCCGACTGGACTCTGCGTGCACTGTTTCTGTGAGCTCGGAGGGACAGGGAACTGCAGTGGAACTGGAAATGAACGATGACTTCTCATTGGTTGGCAACATGAGGAGGGTCACACATCGCGAGGACAGCGCTTACATATCGCAGCGGGACAGCCTATCAGGGCCTCCAGAAACAACCTCCACAGGCACTCAAGGAGAAGAGGACCAAAGTGAATATGTGTTGCCTGGACTTGGTGAAAGTCCAGAGAAAGGTGAGGATAAGCATTTGTGCGTGTAACCTTTATCAATCAATTTCTGCAAAATGTTGATGTGTCAACTTTTTAAGGTCCTGTGAAGCCATAATGAAATATCTGTGGAAGCCCATTTCTGCCTTTAGAGTAAAAAAAATATTGTGAGATAATGTTTAAAATAAGAAATACATTTACGTTGTGAGATATAAAATTACACTGAAATATAAATATATAATTATGACATGTGAAGTCACAATGAATGTTATTCAGAGTTGCACTGTTTTTTTTTATTTTGGACAAGTACACTCAAACCATTGTACTGTTGTTTAACAATATACTGATTGTTCAGCGGACAAAACGCCGTTCTGAAAAAACTTTCAGAAGACAAAATCTCCGTTTTGAAAGTTTTGACTTGTGAAAATTACATGATTATCTAGTACCTTAATACAGTACATGCCATTGTAAGGACTGTCCATAAGTCCATCCCTCTCATCCCTTAAATTCAATATCGTGTCCATAGGAAATTGATAATGATTGTTGTTGTGACAGACCTGTTGTGAGCCCTGAGTCTGCATTATTTCAACTTATTTTGAACTATAATCGTGTTTAACAGCTGAATTTTCATGTGAGTTGCGACAAGAAAATCATGCCAAAAGAGCTCCTTAGCTCCACCCACTCCCATGAAGCACTGCAAATGATGTAATCGAGTCGGTCTCACTATTCTCAAAACACTTATACTTATTATACTTCACATCAACAACTTTAAATGAATAGTTTTATATTTCTCCATCGTTTTTTAATTCGATTATGTTGTTCACAATGCTTCATGGGATTGTAATTCTTTCCCTCATTAAAGTCGTTAAGTCTTGTACTTTTGTCTTTTTGTCCGATTTTCAAATACTTTTTTGCTTCAAATAATTGTTTTGATTGTGTTGTGATTCACATCATAGCTGGTTGGCTTAGTTCATGGCACTTTAACCAAGACTTTTTTTAACATCCCTATGGGGAAAATTAATGGATAAAATACTTCTGGAACCAATGTTGCTGAAAAAGCTAAGAAATAAAGTCGCAATCGCAATTTCTTTTTAGAATTTTTTTATCGGAGGTGGACATTGACTTTAATATTTATGAGTACTTGTGTTAACACATCTCTTGTTTTATGATTTTCTTCAGAAACTCTTCTATTACCATCATCACGTTCAATACGTTCTCAAAGGAGACTGTCAAGAGGTCATTCGGGTGACTTTTTAGAAGCCCGCAATGGGCCGGGTGAAGAATACGAGTATATGAACAACCAGACTCTCTCACTCAACCATATACCAGGGCAGCTTAAAGATTACAGTCAGCGACCGCCACGAAACCGCAGTGCCTCCTTCAACCCTGCAGGGTTGTACAGCAATCACAAATCTCAAGGGTCCGGCAGACCCAGTAAGAGATCATCAATCGAGGGCTCAGAAAGTAGCGGAGGTCTCTCCCAGTCCTCGACTGACCAAAGGAGTCACAGCGATGGCGATTTCCTGTCCAGTGAAGCCGAGTACATGGATGCTGATCTAGATCTTCAGGAGGTTCAGTACGAGTACATGGACATCCGTGCTGGAGGAGCAGGAGGAGCACCACCAACCAACATGGTTGTCAAACTTCACCTCCCAAGACCAGTTTCCCACCCTCTTCTCAAAAGATCGCCACAAGACGATGAAGACGAGTATGTGGAGGATGACTATCAGTACACGAACAGCCAGCCTCGGCTGAGGAATTCGCTCAGGGTGCAGGGGTTAATGGAAGGGGAAGGAGAAGTGTATGAATATGAGGATATGGACTCGTTGGCTGCAGGTGGAGCCTCGGAAGCTGAATACCAGAACATGGAGGGAGAAGACGAGGAGAGTGTTGGACTGAGGGATGGAGAGTGTTCAGGGGGACCGGGGTCTGGAGCGTATGTAAAAGTGCGTGCTGGGATGGAACATAAAGCTTTTGATAATCCTGACTACTGGCACAGCAGGTCGTTTCATAAAACCAGTGCTGTCCGCACATAGAGGCGGAGAATGGATTGAAGGAACTTGATGCAAATGAACAAATGCAGGTTGAACTGTCTTCCGTGACCAATGTTCAGGATATTATTCAATAATGCACTGTATTGGCTCACATCCATGATAAAACTGATACAACCATGACAAAATAAATGTATTTTGATGTAAAATGTATTCTTGATGTAAAAAAAATGTGCCATTAAGTGGTTTAAATATCTTAAAGCCAGAGCAGCTTTGTTCTTTTTTAATAAAGTCTTAAAAGGAAAGGTTCTTTATTGGCATTGATGGTTCTATAAAGAACCTTTCACATTAATGGAACCTTTCCATTCCACAAAACGTTCTCAATAGTGGAAACTATAAAAGTGCTTTAGAATAAAATGTTCTTTCACACTAAGAAAAAAAATTATTCTTGTAAGTCACTGAAAGGTTTTTAGAGGCCAATTCACACTGCACCGACAGACGCCGACTAACACGGACAATCACCAGATTACATTACGCCAATTTTTATACATTCCACAACCCAACAAATGCCAATTGAATACGATCGGTCGGCAAAAACAAAAGCCGACCGACAGCAACAGGGGTAACACACGGATCCAACCAAACCTGACGAAGTATCTGTTGTCATTGGTCGGCGTCTGTCAGAGCAGTGTGAATTGGCTTTAGGGAACCCAAAATGGTTCTTCTATGGCAAGGATGCCCAATCCTGTTCCTGGAGGTCTACCTCCCTGCAAAGTTCAGCTCCAGCCCTGATCAAACCCAACTCAAGCAGCTGAACTCTTGATAGTTAGGTGTGTTTGATCTCCAGGATCGGACACCCCTGTTCTGTGGCATTACTGTGAAAACCCTCTTTTAGAACCTTTATTTTTTTTAAGAGTGTATGGTGGAGGTGCCAGATTACCAGATTAATGAGCTTCACATTGAAAGCACTGATTTTTACATTACATCTTGATGTTTATGTACATAAACGTTTATGTAAGTGTGTGGTTACTTAAAATGTTCTGTTAATGCCAAGTTTGTGTAACTCATCGAGTGAAGCCATAAGTTTGCTGTTTGTGCTTTTGAGAGTGAGTGTTCTTCTTAAATATATGTTATCTAGTGTGTTCATGAAGTGCCCAATTCAGTCAACAGCTGTTACTGCCATACCACTGTGCATCTGTGCCATACCATTCAGATTGCACTCAAATTATCCCCCAATGTCAAATCTGGGGTATTTACATTTGGAATTTATAAAATAATTATTTGATAATGTCAGTTACATAGCATATTGATTGAATTTGGGTGAAGTTGTTTTTCTTTGAGAGGTGTTGTGCATGCCTTATGAACAAATCATAATGAAGTACTTGTATTATGTTTCAAATGAAATGGCCAGTAAACAAGCTTTTACAGCGAAACTATAGTTTTGTACAAACATATCTAACTAAAGTATTTTCTCAACTTTGTAACAGTTTGAAATGATTTTATATTTACTGTTTGAAACCTGTTGTCTTACACTTTTAATAAAAATGTTTCTATATAAACCTGAACTAAACTTTTGAAACCTTTGCTCTCATACACCCACATTTTTTCTGCTTTCTGTGTTTTGGTGTGGTAGTTTCTCAACACATATTTTAATATGAGTTTATAGCTATAAGAACTATAAAGACAATTCCTGAACAGCCAGACAGATTTATGCTCTGTGTGTTTATGTGTTTCAAATGGTTATAGGTGGAGAACCTATTAGTGGGTGAGTAATTCATCTGATCTTTATGGTTCCCATGAACTAGTCTAAGTTTCACAGATGCCACTGACTGTATTGATTATATCATTTACAACAGAATAAAATGCACATTCTTGCAGATACAAGCCTTTTTATGATTCATTTTTATATAATAGATTTCAATTGAAAAGAAAAGTACTCTTATGTTGACAAATTAAACTTATTGTTATATTTATATATATTATATAGCCTATAATATATTTGATTATATGTCATTTTTAATGACATAAATGTAGATTTGTTCATGTTTTGTGGCATTTTCAATCCTTAAATCAACCGAAAAAGAGTGCCTTAAAAGTCTCTAAATTACATACACAGTCAGCCATAGATAGCCTACTGATTAACCTTCTTAGTGTAAAGGTTTTAAACCGTGAAATCTGTGAAAAGTCTTTAAAACTGTGAAATCTTATTGTGCATAGATAGATAGATAGATAGATAGATAGATAGATAGATAGATAGATAGATACATAGAACAAATGTAAGAAAACAATTTTGGAAAATATCCAAAAGCCTCGGTTGGCTTTTGGCGCCATCGTATATGACGACACCTCAGTTGTGGCTGCGTAGTGGGCGTGGCTACGCTGTGCGTGGAGGCTGTGGGCGGAGCCTGACGGACGGCGAGTCGCTGTGGTAGCGTGACTGATTTCTGCTGTCCGCTAAACGACGTATTGACAGAGAGACGCTTTGAGAGCCGGTGCAACTATGTCCGACGACGAACAGCAAGAGCAGACCATCGCCGAGGACTTGGTCGTGACCAAATACAAGATGGGCGGTGACATCGCCAACCGTGAGTTTGACGTTATGAGTGATGGAGGTGTTGGGTCGGTGACACGGGCCTCCACGCTGCTCTCTCGTGCATGCCATGTGTTAGGACGAGATGAGCAGCGTGGGACATCAGATCCCAGCGCTCTGACCTTATGCAATATGCAGCCGCTTAAGACCTGTTTTAAATGCATGGCTGTTCCTCCAGTGCACGTCTATAAAGCTAGTGCACTTTTTGCAGAGCTACAGTATGGAGGGACTCTTTCTGGAGCTAATGCTAGCTAGCATTAGCCCTCAGTGCATGTCAGTGGACACTTGTGGCTCTCGCATTGCCAGCTGTTAGGGGTTAGTCCTCAAAGGCATGGTATATTTGTGAGATTTCTACGTGTATATGTCCACTATTGCAGATCAATGCCTTTAGAGCTTTCCCATCCTATCTGTCAGCATGGCTTACACAGGCAGTGAACTTCATGAAGATGTTGAGGGGAATGGGGATGCTGACGGGGCTTTTGACATTATCACTCCAGAGCAGTTGGTGTCAATGACTGTAGGTCATTGTATTTTTTGCACAGTGAACTTGAATGGAAGTGCACTACTCTTTGAGCTCCATTGATGACTCTGTGATTTTGAGTTTAGCCACATTTGTCTTCTTTGCTGAGAAGAAATTGAGATGTGTTGAGAAGTTCATTCCATCATATAAGCTCAAGCACCTGTTATCTGCATATCTTCTTTGAGTTAAAGGGATAGTTCACCCAGTAATATATTCTGTCATTAATTACTCATGTTGTTCCCAACCGGTAAGATTTTCGTTCTTCTTCGGAAAACAAATAAAGATCTTTTTAATGACCTTTTAATGACCTTTCTGTACTCAGCTATGCAACTATCACTTTGACACTTCAAAAAGTTCATAAAGAGATCGTAAAACTAATCCATTTGAATCGAGTGGTTTAGTCCAAATTTTTTGAAGAGACTCGATCGTTTTATATGATGAACAGATTGAATTTAGGCTTTTATTCACATAAACATTCATCAATTCGCACATCAGTTGTGGTAAACTGAAACTCAAGCATGTTTGCTTGACGTGCGACAACCAATGAGGTTCATTCTCGTGTTACGCAGCACGTTTGAGCTTCAGCGAGAACCAATGAGGTTTGTTCTCGAGCATCAAGCAGGTTCGGTTGAGCTTCTGTTTATGTTTGCTGATCAATATGTGAATAAAAGCCTAAATTAAATCTGTTCATCATATAAGATGATTAGGGGCGGCAGTGGCTCAGTGGTTCATGTAGGTTGTCTACAAACCGGAAGGTTGGTGGTTCAATCCCCGGTTCCACCTGACCAAGTGTCAAGGTGTCCATGAGCAAGACCCCGACAAGATGGATGGCCTTGCGTGGCTGACACCGCCGTTGGTGTATGAATGAGTGAATGAATGGGTGAATGTGAGGCATGTTAAGCGCTTTGGTGGCCATGGGTCTGTTGAAAGCGCTATATAAATGCAGTCCATTTACAAAGTGTTCAATTAATATAAATAGTTTTACAATCTCTTTATGAAAGTTTTTCAAAGCGTCACAATGGTAGTTGCGTAGCTGTCTATGGAGGGTCTATGTCTCAGATTTCATCAGAAAGATCTTCATTTGTGTTCCAAAGATGAACTATCCCTTTAAGCCTCAGCCACGCAGACTTCAAGCACACACAATTTCTATGGACACAGCGACGGTTGTAATACTAACGCTCTTCTGTTGGTCACACATCGTCATGTGATATGAGTTCACATGTCAGAGTTCAACAAACTTGAACATTTAAACAGTGAAATTCACATTATCTTGCGTCTCGTGTCTCGCGTATTTGCATGTGTATGAATGGAAGTCAATAGAATGAAAAGTGTGACGGTCCTTTTATAAGTGGTTTTCAACTTCTTTTTTTCAGGACTTTGTTTTCAAGTGACGTCCCAACACAGACACAGTACAAGAACAGTTTTTTTGTTAAGTAAACAATGTCCTGAAATCTGATGTTAAAAAGTATTAAAGGGATAGTTCACCCAAAGATTAAAATTGTCATAATTTATTCACCTTCAAGTTGAACCAAAGAATTTTGGTAACCATACAGTTGATGGCACCAAATTGACTTCCATTGTATTTTTTTTTTCTACTATAGAAGTCAATGGCTACCGTCAACTGTCTGGTTACCAACACGATTTTTTTCTTCAAAAAATAATTCTGGTATTTTAATGCTTTAGTACATTAAAAAAATTACATGCAGCACTTTTTTCACCATTCACCGTATAATTTTTTTTGGTCACATGTCTTCACGTGATATGATATATTCACCAAACTTTGCATGAGCTTGTGTTTCCTGTCTCCTGCATGCATATGAATAGAAGTCAATGGAACAAAAACTGTAGTGTGACCGCCCACTTAGTTTTTTTTTTGTGTTGAATTTATATTTTTTTAAAAGATGCTGCAGTGGGCTTACACCACAATACTGTACAGTTTGATTTGAAGTGTTTCTTCTCCCTTTTAAAAGTTAATACGAAATTTTTACTATCAGAAGAAAATTCACCAAAGTGTTGATCTTGTCAGAATCCAATGTCCATTAAACATATTTTGCTGGACTGTAATGCTTCTACCCCTTTGAGAAACGTGTTAGTCTGTAGATGCTTTTGAAAAAGTAAATCCAAATGTAGTTTTAGCATTCTGAAATGTTCTCGTACGGAATCCAGCTATGTTAGTAGGGATCCCAGACTATTGGGAATTTCCAGTGAGAGCGAAAGATTTCCCCGCACAAATTTCACAGCAGGTTCAAGTTGGTCGCATAGATTCGCAAAGTAACTTCTTTGTGTGCCATGCTTCATAAATTGGTACACTATTGACAATTTTTTTCACTTGAAATTGCGCGAAATTTTTGTACCACACCTTTAGTCTCTATTTGATGTTCTTCTCTCTTTAGAGGCGTTGAGGGTGGTCATCGAGGCAGCCAAACCAGGAGTATCAGTTCTCAGCCTCTGCGAGAAAGGAGATGCTTTCATCATGGCAGAGACTGGGAAGATCTTTAAGAAGGAGAAGGACATGAAGAAAGGTAGATGTTGCTAAACGCTTGTGGTTTAGTAAGAGAGTGAGTGGGCTTTAAATTAAGAGATGTCCTATTGAGCCCATTCAGAATCGATCGGTTCAGGTTTAGTCTCCTTCAGAGAAATCTGCTGGTCTAATTTGAAATATTTCTCTCCTCACAAATTATGCAGAACTTTTATTTTGTTGAGGATTGGTGGTTGTCCTTTCTTGCAGGCATTGCGTTCCCCACCAGTGTGTCAGTCAATAACTGTGTCTGCCACTTCTCTCCCCTGAAGAGCGACCCAGACTACACGATGAAAGATGGAGATTTGGTGAAAATGTAGGCAAACCCCCCCTCCAGTTCGTCTGCGTCTGTCTGACCTCCTCATGTCTTTTCCTTCCTCTGCCCATCTTGTCTGCAGTGTTCTCCACTCTATCCCTCAGTGACATCCCAGTGCCGTCTCTGCCCCTTCCGATTGTGTCTTCCTGCTTGTTCCCTTGTTTTCTGTGTTTCACTCTGCACGTTAATGTCACACTTAATCGGTTTTAATGAAGTGTTTTAGGTAGATTCTGCAACACAATTGTTATGAAGTCTCTTTTATAGACCTTGTAGAAGCATTGGACCATTAAAGGGATAGTTCACCCAAAAAATGAAAATGTTGTCATAATTTACTCACCCTCAAGTTGTTCCAAACCTGTATGAGGTTTGTTTTCTTCTGTTGAACACAAAAGAAGATATTTTAAGATCGTTGTTATCCAGACACTTGACGGTAGCCATTGACTTCCATAGTATTTTTCCTACTGTGGAAGTCAGTGGCTACCGTCAACCAACATTCTTTAAAATATCTTCTTTTGTGTTCAACAGAAGAAAAAAACCCTCATACAGGTTTGGAACAGTTTGAGGGCGAGTTAAACTGGCCATGATTTGGCTGTCTCTGAGACAAATTTTGCAAATCCTAAAAGATTCCTCTGATCCTAGGCTATGATCTGAAGACTTTGATCGTTAGTTTGGCATGTTCACCGACAGCCGATTAATGAGCATTGTGATCACATTTTACCTCTGACAAAATTCAGAAGATTTGCCTCACAGTCCTGCTGTGTGACTTCTCTTACGACCGTCAAATTGTCATTGTTTTTCAAGACAAGCCATGACCAAAATTAACGTTAGAGATTTCTTTCAATCCCGCATGTGATGCATCTCACGGTCACAGAACGTGTCATTGATTAATGTAAAACTCCAGACGAGTTTTCTTGCGTGCGTCTGATTTGAACTCGTCTTGACTGTCGTACAGTCTGACATTAATGACAGCTGAGATCTTGCAGTGTGACATGGCTTACAGTGAGGATCATGTTCGTACAGTCTGACACGCAACGATTGTAAAGGACTATTACTGTATATATTGTACAGTGTGCGCCCGGCTTTGGTGATGACAATTTAAATTTTTGGGTGAACTATCCCTTTAAAGGACAATTCCGGTATTTAACACTTTGAGTCTATTTTGTAGTTTATTTTGGATGAACAAGAGTGGTGGACAAAGAAATTGTGACAATGGTTCCTGTCTTGACTTTTTGACTATTTTAGAATTGCCCATGACCGCTTTAGAATGGGAGTCTATGGCCATGCACAATCATGCCCTTAAAACAACCCTTAACGTTCGTTTTCAAAACTGTTCAACTCACCGAGTGGTTAGTGGTGTTCGTTGATGATTAAAAACAAATATATCGCCGCAATGTATGATTTCAATCCGTTTATTTTTCTATAGTGGAACAATTTTTTCAGATACCTCACAACCGCGTATAAACTTCCGCTCTTCGGCAACTTCCGTTGCTCTGCTCACGCTAGCCTTCTGAGAGACAGAGAACCGAGCGAAAAGACCTAAAAGACTACAACCAAATGTAAACAGCATCCTTTCCGTCTCCGGTAGCGCAGTAATATCAACGAGCAATGAGTCCTCCAACGGAAATCAATGGGATTTTACAAAATGCCAAATAAAACACGACAGAAACTGTATTTCGCTACGCTACTTGTTTTGGAACATCAACGAACACCACTAACCACTCGGTGAGTTGAACAGTTTTGAAAACGAACGTTAAGGGTTGTTTTAAGGGCATGTTTGTGCATGGCCATAGACTCCCATTCTAAAGCGGTCATGGGCAATTCTAAAATAGTCAAAAAGTCGAGACAGGAACCATTGTCAAAATTTCTTTGTCCACCACTCTTGTTCATCCAAAACAAACTACAAAATAGACTCAAAGTGTTAAATACCAGAATTGTCCTTTAAGCTTTGACTTCTACCATCAGGGGGCTAGTATCAACAAGCAGTCCTTTATTCATCTTTGAAATAAACAGTTTGTTTTCTTATTTCCTTTGTACGGCATACACCCGCACATTGCTGTTGAAAACTGGTTCAGTGCCATATCCTGTCACTATTTAAATATGTCACTAAAGGGGGTGCCAATATTACAGTTCAATAGCAATAAGCTCATAAATATACATTAATACACAAGTAAATAATACAAAAACGATGCAAATAAATTACGTATCTCAATTCGGGGTGAAATTCAAAAATAAAAATTAAACATTGAAGTGGCCATAACAGACCGTGTCATTTTAAAAATGGATTTTTTTTATTGTATTCATTTGGAGATGCTCAAAGGTTTACAGAAATGGACATTTTCACATTTCCAGGGTTCTCAAACGCCCAGGGTTCTCAACTATGATGGAAGTCGTCATAGTTTGGTAAACCTCTGTTGTGGTGAATGGAAAGTACAACAAATATATTTTTGCATTCACATTTGCTCAATTAGCAATAGAAAAATAATTCCACAATAGCGTTTCTACGGCTTTCCAAAAGGGGAAAAAAATAGCGAGAGATCGATTAAAGTGGTCAGAAGAGAGAAAGATGTACAATTTGTAAAATCAGTCCCTTGATTAGTTTTAACAGAGCGCTGTTAACTAGTTTTCTGAAGTTTAATGCCAAGATAATAAAACGCATTATAGTGTTATAGATGTACATTTTATATATATATATATATTAAAACCTTCGCTAGATTTATTATGTTCATTTTTTCGATGCTCTCTGAAAACACAGGAGTTTCATGACTTTGCTCCGGTTTCTGTTCCCTCATAAATATCTCTTATTCTCTCAACAGTGATTTAGGAGTCCATGTTGATGGCTTCATCTCCAACGTGGCACATAGCCTTGTTATTGGAGCTACCAAGGTGTGTGTGCACGCATATATACTTTTTTCCACCACTGTTTCTACAATTTTAATTTTATAAAGCTTCATGGACTTCTTAAAGTGCAATTATAAAGTATAACAAGCCTCTCTGGAATATTTCTGATTGGTCCCTTAATGGTCAAAGTTCTGAAAATGTCCCTTCCCAGGCAGCCAATTTCCTCATTCCTACATGGATATACTAGTTTATTTCACTCGTAGTTTGTTCTGTTTCCTCTACTGCTTAATAGAATAATTCAATAAAAATGTCATGTCCATGTAAGAAATGTCATGATAATTGCAACATAAACCCAGACACAAAACAAGTGACTTTTCGGTTGACTGTTCTTTATCCCCTAATTCTGTGATACCATTTTGATTTCTTTTAGGAAGCACCTGTGACGGGAAGGAAAGCTGATGTCCTCAAAGCAGCACACCTGTGTGCCGAAGCAGCTTTGCGTCTCGTCAAACCAGGCAACCAGGTTAGTACATACTTCACACTATTAAAGTGGAAAATAGATAAGGTTGGAACTCTTTAACATCTGAGACCATTAGCTATTAGCCATTAGCCAGCCCCTCAACACAAGATCGTAGAGAATAGCCAGTCTTTTATTCAAATATAGTGATGGTTTGTTTCTAATACAAAGTCTTGCATCTTCTCCATCTGCCCCATTTACTTTTTGAAGAACAATCAAGTAACTGAGGCCTGGAACAAGATTGCCCATTCATTCAAGTGCAATCCAATTGAGGGTGAGTTATTGCTATTATTTCATTTGGGATAGACCAACCACAATTCAACAGACCAGTTCCAGACTAATTCCAGTACTCACCGGGTTTGCTGAAGTGCCTCCACTATCGTTTGCCAGCATTTATCCTTTTTCACTCTGTCATGGTAGTCCCTCAAAGAAACATCATAAAGGCAGGAGTGATGTTTGCCATAGCTCTATGAACCTTTCCTCTATTGCCTAATTCCACCTAAGAGCACCAATGCCATCGTCTCTCTTTAGTTACGCCATGTTTGAAAGCGGTGTACGGAAGAGCTTCTGTGCTCCTATAGAGCGGTGCAGTTATGACATCACTTTGTTGGCCAAAACGTGGAAGCGAGTTAGCGTTTTAGCATTTCCGGCTCCATCGTCCTGAAGTCAATGGGTTTTTTGAATGGGGTTTTGGTTAAATGGCTGAAAAAAGTCTGTGGTGAACACTAGGGATGGCTGACGCGAAACAGTCGTTCCGAAGCTTTGCGAGATCCCGAAGCGCAGATGTTCGAAACACTGATCCGAAGCGTGATTCAAAACACCCATGTCACGTGACTATGGCCAAACGAAGCCTCGAATTGTTTCACTAAGTGTTTCATCAGGTGTGGTCCGCCGAATCAGCGTTTGATTGACACGGTCGGGAACAGACCACACAATCGCACATCTGTATAAAAGTGAAGAGGAGTATATTTTTGTGAGAGGAGTTGATTTTGAGATTAGCGGACTTTTGGTGATATAGTGACATAGTGCGATTTGATTAGTTATAGGCTATTTAGGCTTACATTTAAATTTACACAACACATTGACTGATAGGCTAGAGACAGACAGAGTATACATATAGTGACAAATTAATAGATACATAGATATAAATATATATAGACAGCTAGATTAATAGATAGATATAGATAGATTATAGATACATATATAAATACATAGATAGATTATAGATAGATATAGATACATATTATATCTAGATACATATATAGGTACATATCTAGATACATATCTAGATACATAGATAGATTATAGATACATAGATAGATTCATATAGATAGATAGATTTGGATAGATAGATAAAATGGAGGCTCCCCAGAAGAGATGCCGTACATCTGTGGTGTGGGAGCATTTCCGTTTAGAAACCCCAAATAAAGTGAGATGTGTGTGTGATCGGCAGCTAGCCTACTGCAACAATACATCATCCATGATGCGCCATTTGAGGAGAATTTGAAATTTGTGTATTTGCCCAGAACTCATGATCCACTAACTTACTGGAAAGAGAGAGCAGTAATCTTTCCTCATTTGTATGTCCTTGCTAAAAAATATATTTGCACGTCAGCAACAAGTGTCCCTTGTGAGAGGATTTTTTCAAAGGCTGGAGAAATTAACTGTAAAAAAAGAAGTAGGCTAAGTCCTTCCACAGCAGAGAAATTAATATTTTTTAATAAAAATCTCAAAAAAAGTGAGACATTGTGGCTTGATTTCTTTTATTAATATTCATTTTGCAGGACCAAAATAACATTATGCACAGTGAGGAGCCTATAGGTCACAAGCTTCACATATTAGAAAAATACAATAATAAAAAAACAACACATTATTTTAATGGCTCGTCAAGGTTATTTCAGATCAACACCTGCAAGTGACCACTAGGGGTCATCGTTGAGACGGGTGTTGGATTGATTCGAAGCCTCGAAACAATATGGAACATTTGCTTCAACTGTTTCATTGCTTCATGAAGCCTCGATCTGCCCACCACTAGTGAACACAAGCTCAAGACACTTTCACGTTTTATTCTACGACAGGGGTGCCCAATCCTGCTCCTGTCTATCGACTGTCCTGCACAGTTCATCTCCAACCCTAATCAAACACACCTGAAGCAACCAATTAATGTCTTCAGGATCAATTGAAAATTATAGTCAGGTGTGTTTGATTAGGGTTGGAGATTAACTGTGCAGGACAGTCGATCGGCAGGAGCAGGATTGGGCACCCCTGTTCTACGACATAAAATACATCAGTATTACCCCACTCGTGATTCTTTTTAAACTGTTATGTGTCTTGAAAAATGCGGTTGCTAACAAGTGGCTAAATGGGACTACAGAGGCTGTCGAGGAGATTAAACGTCACCACGCCGAACTGGTAAACTCAGTCCACTTTTACGGTCTCGTTATGCTTATAACTGAGCTCTTATGAACTATTCTAACTTAAACCTTCTGGGAAAATGTTTTTAGATAAAAACTGAAAGAGTTGTCGGAAGCTTAGTGATGGTGACGTTGAAGTCGTGGGACCGTGGTGTAGTTCGTTTATAGACTACCTTTAGCTTTTTACTCCTGGCGACGGCATTCAGGCTTCAGAATTCATAAAAGTTGTGTTCATCTGTGATATTTATCTCGATGGACAAAACGCGTAAGTATCATAAACTTTTGTTGATCAAATTTTTATTTAGCGATAATCTAAAAGCCTATGGGAAAATCCTATTGGGTTTTTGTCAAGGGAACCATTGTGATGCTAACTGCCGGTTGGCCTACAAAGTGACGTCATACCTGCTCTATTGTCAGTGCCACAGATGTGACTTATCTAACATACTAGTAGGGCTGTGCAATTAATTGAATTTCGATTTCGGCTCCCAACGATAACCAAAATAGTACAATCAAGTAAAAACGATTATTTTGCCATGTTCTGTTTTGAAAGAACGCTCTAATTTTGTCTTGTGTTCTGAATGAGGCGCACGCGCACATCGCCCCTCCCGAAGCCATAAACTCTCTCAGCTTGAATGTTTAAACTGATAAGACTTAAAAGAGGTGAAAATTATCAACTTTAGTTACGATGCAATGCTGGCCCGATTGTGCAAGTGACAATTCCGTCATGTCCCGACTCCTAAACACGAGAGTGTAGTTTGAGAGAAGACGCAGCACCGCTGAACACTCACGTGGTTTGTGAAATTGCGTCTTGGAGAAAGTTTTAAAATGATTGATTTGATTTTATAATCTGTGTGGATTAATTTAGGCTACACATACAATCTACACGCTAAAGTGAATCAATGTTTGCGGGGGAATTTTCCGCGTTATAGCCTAAGTGGTAGACCTGCGGGAATTATTAAAATACTCATTGAAGTATTATCTGTTATATTATTTATTTTAATAGTTCAAAAAGTACAATCAATGTTCAAATAAGTCCCAAAGTCATGTGAAATAATCGTGATTATGATTTTTTCTATAATCGAGCAGCCCTACATACTAGTCTTTCTGATGGGACGCTGTAAAGCGTTGCAGACGTGGCGTCGGATGTCATCCACTATGACACTATACGAGATAAAATGATCATGCCCATTGTCGTTTTATGAATCACCACGACAAATGGATCGTGCCAAAATCGGCCTGATATCATGTAGTCTAAATTGTGAAGTTAATGAAACCTGGGATTTTTTACAAATGTTTTCCTTGGTTGGGTTCTGGATTCCACACATCCATAACTTGATGCTTCAAAAAGTTCATAAAGAGATCATAAAAGTAATCCAAATGAATTGAGAGGTTAATCCAAGTCTTCTGAACACACAATTGATGAACAGATATAACATTCACATATAAACATTGATCAACACGCATACAATAGAGCACATCAAATATGATAAATGGAAGTTCAAACATGTTTCATTTTTTGCTGAACTAACCCGTTAATCACATTTAATCACACAAAACATGAAAGCCAAGCAATTCAAAGTACCTGCAGAAGCCAATATGAATATCTGACTGTGATTTGCCCATTGTTCATTGAAGCATGTGCCATTATTCACAGTTTTCCTCTTTTGCTCATGGATAGGTATGCTGTCCCATCAACTAAAGCAACATGTTATTGATGGAGAGAAGACCATTATCCAGAACCCTACAGATCAACAACGGTATAAAACAAAACAGAATATTGTTCCTTTATTTTCTCAAATAAGCAGGTGTTTATGCCACATAGACATAGTTTTTAATTTTTGGGGGGAAATTGATCAACAAAATGGTTTACTTGCAGTATCAGCTTGTAAAGGTGGGATAAGTATTTTAATATTATTAAAAATTGCTGTTTATCTGTAAGATTTTTGCCTGTTGGATGAAATCTTGTGGACAGTTTCGGGCTAGGCTCCTTTGACTTCAGAAAGCAAGCAACCACATAGCAACAAATTAAATGCCACTCAGAACTTTTTGCAGCAAAATTTGCAAGCACGTGTTTGTCTCATAACAGGAAGGACCATGAGAAGGCAGAGTTTGAGGTTCATGAAGTTTATGCCGTGGATGTGCTGATCAGCACAGGAGAGGGGAAGGTAAGTGATACCCACACTATACGAACGACACCTGCCATTGTAAATCTTGATCGTAATCCCATAGATCTCAAACAATGGAAACAAATGGACATTTAGTCTGAATGATCTTTCCCATAGGCAAGAGATGGAGGTCAGAGGACAACCATCTACAAACGGGACCCCAGTAAGCAGTATGGGCTGAAGATGAAGACCTCCAGAATGTTCTTCAGTGAGGTGGAGAGACGCTTTGACGCTATGCCCTTCACTCTTAGGTGGGCAAAATCATTCTTCAGTCCTTAGGTTCATAACTTGGCTAAATCATGTTGCTAGCAAAGAGGTGCACCTGCATTAGATAGTCTGTTCCTGAATGAATGAAGCAGGTGATGTACAGAACGCTGTGAGAACTTTCGGGAACAATGTTCTGGAGTTTTTGATAATGTGCTCTATATTTGTAATTGTATTGGCACATGAGAATGCTAGAAGAATGAATTTAAAACTTGGTGGATAGATCGATGGTTAAGAATTCATGGCAGTTTGGTTGTAAAGACTTCTTTGCGTCCGACAGGGCATTTGAGGATGAAGGGAAAGCTCGTTTGGGAGTGGTAGAGTGCGCTAAACACGAGCTTCTGCAGCCTTTTACTGTACTGAATGAAAAAGAAGGTCAGTCTCATTATCATTGCACCATTTTCCCCTGTTTTATCCCTTTTCTTTACCTGCTCAAATGATAAATCCCTCTTTCCACTTGTATCTCTATTTAGGTGAATTCGTGGCACAGTTTAAGTTCACAGTGCTGCTGATGGCCAATGGGCCCTTGAGAATCACCAGTGGACCATTTGAACCAGAACTCTACAAGTCTGAACAAGATGTTCAAGATCCTGAACTGAAGGTAATGTTAGACCAATATAATCTGTTTAAAATGTATATTAAATAGGTTTCTCCTAGCTTGATGTTTTGGTTTCTTCTCTGTCATTTTCAGTCTCTGATCCAGAGTTCTGCAAGTCGCAAAGCACAGAAGAAGAAGAAAAAGAAGGTGAGGCCTCATCATGTTTCCATCATGAATTTTTCTTCTTTAGTAATATGTCCTAAATGCTCTTTTCAATACAATGAAAAATGAACGGGGACAGATGCTGTCAAGAGCCAAAAATGCACCATTAAAGCTCCACAAGGTAGTCCAGATGTCTTGTGTGCTAAATCTTTAGAAGCCAAACAACAGCGGTATGGAAGCTTTGAGGAACAAAACAAACATTTAAAAGATGTTTATACATCGACAATCTCCACGTCTGTTCTAGATCTACAGATCATACTAGATTTACTAGATCACTTCTGCAAAAAACTAGGTATAACATACACAGGAATTTTCAGCAAATAACTTATTTCATTGTTTCCCCCACAAAGCTATTATATGCAGGCATGAAAACAGGTCAGGGGTAAAAAAGGTGAGAAGGATGCGGCAGCAAAAAATCCAATCCAATCAACTTATATATATATATATATATATATATATATATATATATATATATATATATATATATATATATATATATATAGTGCTTTTTAATGTTAAATTCATCAATCTGGTGAAAATTAAACAAAGAAAAATTATTTTAGTTACAGTGTCTGTCTACATTACTACTACATAATAATAGTTATAATATTAATCCCATGATAGTAATAGCCATATATTGTAAAACAAATGCACTGAAAAATAAAGGAAACTTTCATAATTAGTTTTGTACTAATTTCTATACTTGAAAGAGTATATTTCTATACTTCACATTAAAGGTGTGATTGGGCTAGCCCAGTGTCAATCAAGAAAAGAACCAAATGGGCCGCTGATCTACGTGTTTCATGGGGTGTCAGAAAACAAAAAAACTAACGCTGACTTTTTATTGACCAATGCATTACACACTAACCCAGCGCCGCCAATTAAGCAAAACAAAACGAATGGGCCGCCGATGTACGAGTTTTATGGGCCGTTAAGACAAAAAACGAAACAAAAAAGTATGAGATGTATCGGCCCAAAAAGCACGTCGGCCCACCGGGAATCTCCCGGTAGTCCCGATGGCATTAGCCTAAATGCCTGGACGTCACACAAAACAAAATCCTACCTGTAGCCTTTCACCATCCACTTATTTAGCTGCTGTTGCATCAATTGACATGCCATCTCCTTTCCTCTCTTTCTTTTTCTATGTTTAGCCCCCGACAGCTTTTTTGCATTATCCATCTTTTTCGACGACAACTCACTACTCGTTCCTGCTCGCTCAGCGCTCGCGGCGCCCGCGCCCGCTCGCGATATTATCCCGCCCTCTTCTATGTCAAAATTTAAAATAATGACATTGGCAACATCGCTGTCTGTATCTGACAGGACATTTAACATTGTAAGCTAACTTACCTCAGGCTTGCTTTCCGACGTGCGGTTCTTTGTTCGGCAGTGTGTCATCAGACTCGCGGTGTTAAAGACTTTGAAAACAATTCTGCCCTACTCTGACTCGGATTGGCTGTCAGGTTTCGGCATTAGGAATGATGATTGGTTTTTTAAAGCTGCTAAGTTTATGGTAACTATAGAGATATAGGGATATAGCGGGTAAATGCTGGCCACGACCCCCCCCCCCCCCAATAAATATTTTCTCATCGGATCTGCACAAATCACGTAGGTGACCCATTTTGGTTTTAAAACGGCGAATTTCGCCGAAAGGTGAGGAGTTTTCATGCCTGTATATGGCTTCATGTAACTTAGAATATGGCCTGCAAGTTGTATGGATTAAGGCAGTGGTTCTCAACTGGCTTGGCCACGGGACTAAGTTTTTTTGTTGTTGACCTAACTCCTTAAAAAATATACATTTTTAATAATATCTATTTTTTAAATATAAAATATTAGCTTTTTTAAAAACCAAGCCAATTTATTTCACAAAAATGGTTGACACACAACCAGTGTTGTTTTTGGCAGCCCTTTTAGTTTTAGTCTTAAGGCCATTGCACACTGAGTCCGAAATTCGCATCCGAAATTTTCGCACGTAAAAAAAAAAATTCGACCTCACGTTATGTCAATCTCGCTTGCACACTGTCTACGAAACTTTCGTCCGTAATAAAAAAAATTCGGATCGGGTTCGATTTTCTGCGTTTTTCGCATCCACAGCCAGTATTTTGAGAGGTTTTTTGACAATTCAAAGCCACCGTACAAGCGAACGACAAAATCCAGAGTGGCGTCTGACCATAGACAGTAACGTTATATAAACGCGTCTGACAAGTGTCTGTCACACTCCAGCCGTGTTGTGTGTGTCCATACTAGACATACTGCCATCTGTTCAGGATCGATTGGTTCACGGAAATTGGTGGTCTTCTTTTTAATATGCTAGCAAAGCATCAAACTGTTCCACTGACATTCTGAGGTAAATTTTGAATCGCTCGGGATAATTTCGCAACTTCTTGATAAGGAGGTGAAACTCTCCTTCCTCTCGGCGCAATCTCAGGATTGGATGGACCCAATATTTCCTCTTTCTTTTTCTCTTTTTAAGGAGAAAGAGGGCAACAAAATCATCCTCACTGCTTGACGAATCCAATTTGAATTTTTTGCGTTTTTTTCCGCAAAGGTTTAATAAATACGCATCGGACTCAGTGTGCAAGGTTTCTGTGCGTGACGAATTTTAAGGCTGACGAACACGAAAAAACGCATACGAAAATTTCGGACTCAGTGTGCAATGGCCTTTAGTCTTAGTCTTTTGGACGAAAATGCTTTTTAGTTTTAGTCACATTTTAGTCACTTATAAACTTGATAGTTTTAGTCAAGTTTTAGTCGACGAAAACGCAAAAAGGTTTTAGTCAAGTTTTAGTCAATTTTTGTAAAAAAAAAAAAAAAAGTAGTCTTTAACAAATTAATTTAGGTTAAAAAGTATTGGAAATGGGCTTAGGTTTGACAGGTTGTACTGTAGCAAGTGTTGCAATTCATAAAACAACAGTTAACCTTAAAACCTTTGCATAATAAACTAGACTTTCTCATTGATGGAGATGCAGTGCTGCCAAGCTGTACTTCATTGTTGCATTGGGCAGAAACCTTTTATCCCCATATTTCAAGATATATTTTTTCCATGAATTGATGCTCTTCTAAAATTTCAGCACATTGGCTATTTTCACCAGTAATCACAGTAATAAAGGAATGGTTTACAGTTTAAACAGCAAAAAACTTTGAGCTACTACAACATTACACACAGATAAAGTGGTAACATGGAATCACTGTTTTACTAAAAAAAAGCCAGGAATAAAAACGTTCTTACTTTGGCAATTGTGGCTTTTTTATATAATTAGTTAAATAATAATTTATGTTATAATCTAAGTTATATAATTATATATTACTTTGTACCAATTAGCCCACTAAACTAATGCTCGGACACACTCGGTCTCTCTCGCGTACGCTCGGTCTCTCTCGCGCGCAGACACACTCGGTCTCTCGCGCGCAGACACACTCGGTCTCTCGCGCGCACTTTCGGTCTCTCTCGCGCGCAGACACACTCGGTCTCTCGCGCGCACTTTCGGTCTCTCTCGCGCGCAGACACACTCGGTCTCTCGCGCGCACTTTCGGTCTCTCTCGCGCACTGTCGCTCGCTCGCGCAGTTCGTTTCGCTTTTGTCCAGTCCGCCGCCTCATATCGAAGATGTGTGGCGACTCGTGACTAGCCGCAGCCGCAGGTGTGTTGTTGTTGTGTGGAATCTGGTGCGCGGCATAGGCAGCCGGGTGGTGGGCGTACCCAAAACAAGGATAGGAAGCTGCAGCATTGCTGATACTTTTTTTTTTTTAGCTCAAAACAGACAGATTTCACGCAAATTAGGCAGAAATGACATGCATTGTGAACGTCAGACTTATAATCATTTTCGTTCCGTCTCGTCTCGTCAACGAAAACTCGAAAACGTCTCGTCATGTTTTAGTCACCTTAGAGCCATTTTTAGCTAGTCATCGTCGCGTTATCGTCATAAAAAAAAGGTGCGTCAACGAAATCATTTCGTTATCGTCATCGTTGACGAAAACAACATTGCACACAACTACATCCCACTTTACTTATGATGAACAAGCTGTGTATGGTAAGGCTATAAAATAGCAGTCCCAAAATATTTTTTGTTAATACAGTAAAGTTAGTAAGTTGGTACGAGCCACCACAGTCATTTAAAAATAAACAAAATAACACTGTGAAAATAAATGGACATTTTTGGGTTACGGAAACAACAGTTACCATGGTAAATAAATGCACAATACTAACATGAATTGTTAATGAAATGTATGGAAACTGCTCCTGATGAATACAGTACCTGCATGCGAATCTTTACAGCTAACAAACGAAGTACAATTTATAATTTATTGGTACTTTTTGATAATTTCATCACTTGCTAATTGACAACATAACTACGACGTTGCATGCTCGTAATTTCTTTTGCGCTTTATTTATAGTGAAGTGATATACAGCGCGTGCCGCCACATTTGCGCGTGCAATTGAAGAGCGTGCGTGCTACGAGCACAGTATAACGGCTGACAGGAAATATTTCACTTTTCTGAGGTGAGAGACTTTTATTAACGTTAGAATAATGACACTGACATATAGGGGTTGCACGACTACTGATTTCTGCTAGTCGATTCCTTATCAAAACAATACTCGAGTTACTCGACTACTCGTGGTTCATGCTACTTTAAATGAAAAGACATGAAATAGCTAGATCTTATCAATAAACATTTATTAATTCATAGCCTAATGCAACAATTACATAAGTAAACTCTCAAAACATTATAATTATGACATTTCATTTTTAAATTTTCATGTAACAGTCTAAAGCCAAATAAATAGCCGTTCTTGCCTTTCATTTCAGACGTCTGCTTCTAGGGGCCGTTCACATATCGCGTCTTTTTCGCGCTCAAGGTCGTTATTTCAAATGTAGGCGCGGCGAGCGCGCTCATATGGAAACAACGTGGTGCGCTAGTTTTTCCAGGCGGGTTTTTCCTTCTCATCTCCAGAAATATATCTAGTAGTAAAGCTAATGCAAGGGCTAGAAATCAATTAATCCTTTGCTGATACTTCTTCATCGTCATCATGGAGAGCGCAGTTCACGGTTGCATAGCACCGACAGACGCCATGGGAGCGCGAGCGCTTGTAGGAGACAGCGGCCGCGCTTTCCACACGTTTTTAAACGCAATATGTGAACGGCCTCTTGCAGAGTTGGCCAATTACAATATTTTTGTCATCCTTGATGAAATACTTCCACACATCTGACGTGTGGCGTCTGTTGGTGACGTTCGCCATTTTTAATTCATTTATGGTTAATGGACGCTCGAGTAGTCGATTGTTTCCGACAGCGTCGACTAGTGGTTGAAGTAGTCGATCTATCGACTACTCGACTAGTCTATGCAAGCCCAGTGACATATAACGTCTAATCTGACCGCAGATAAAAATCAGGCACGTTTTTCTCTGACAGAAGTGTCGACTGCGACCCACCAGTTGAGAAACACTGGATTAAGGCAATAATGTGGGAAATATGACCAAAATCTTACCAGTAAACCACAGCAATTAGAAACTACCTAATACAAGTAAAATATTCTCAAGTAATTAAAGAAATAGTTCACCCAAAAATGAAAATTAGCCCATGATTTACTCACCCTGAAGCCATCCTAGGTGTATATGACGTTCTTCTTTCAGACGAATACAATCGGAGTACACTCTCATTATCAAGCTTGGAAGAGCCAGGACATTTTTTTTATATAACTCCCATTGTATTCGTCTGAAAGAAGAATGTCATATACACCTAGGATGGCTTCAGGGTGAGTAAATCATGGGCTAATTTCCATTTTTGGGTGAACTATCCCTTTAAGTAATCAAGTAAACAGTCAGTAATAAAATTAGAACTAATAAACAAACTACAACAGGGCATATAAAAAAATAAAATAAAATAAAAAGATACAGATGCAAAGTTTAAGTAGGCTACTGGTAGTTTTTCCCCCTGTTGTTGTTAGATTGACATTAATATTAGTATATGATATTTGTCCTGTATTTGATTGTTCATGGGCAATAACAATAAGTCTAGAAATAGAAACACATTGATTTCGGTATACTCGTGCGAGCGCTGACAGGCGGCAAACACACACAGAATCCGCAGCCAGTCTGAGTTCGGTCAGTGTGTCACTACCAAATTGAGTTCGTGTATACAGCGCTTTTATTAACCTTTTTTTTTTTTTTTTTTTTGCTATCAGGCATATCATACTTCTTATTTGGTCATTCATCCACCTCGAGTAATTTCTGCCCGTTCCTTGGCATTTATGGGCATCTATATTTCACACAGACCATGATGCACATGCACAACGTCTGTATCCTCGTGAAAATAATGCATTACAGCTTTAAATAAATACATATGTAGATAATATTATCAATTATTTTTGTGATTAAAATCATTTTTGAAATGACAAATTATGCAGGATTGCCAAAAAAAGAGAAAAACTGGAGGGACCGACTTCAAGACCTGATGCACTGATCCATTATACTGTTACACATGCATTTTCTTTCTCATTTATTTATGTTCACTTAAAACATAACTGACTGTGTTTACGTGAATACTCGCCAAGACTGGCATTTTTAAATGATTTTGTGTGTATTTGACTGTTTAAGCGCAATAAGCGCCAAAAACAAACTCAATTTAATACTGAGAGGCGGCTTTTAGGTGCGCGCACTTCGGGTATAAGCGCAAAATCTGCGGGAATGAGTAAAATGATGCGCAATCCCATGTCGAAATTCAAGCACTGCTGAAATCCACCTGCATTTGGCGGGTGTTAATGTCAAATATAATGTTATAGTTTATCATTACAGTTATTGTCATTGGTGTGAACCGGCCTTTAGCCTTATGATGCTTTTGTCATTATGGTGCTGACTGTCCCCATTCATTTTAATTATGTGAAAATAGCATCAGCCTGATGACAGCCATGTCGGTATAAAGCGACTTGAATTTTATGGGTGCACTGTAACCTTTTTGTTAGATCATTTTGGTTAGTTTACATAACTGACTACATCATCAGTCAATTGTCTCTTGATTCACTTCTCTGTCTGCTGTATTGTCTGTTACAGGCCTCTAAAACTGCAGAAACTGCTACAGGCCAACCAGCTGAGAATGAAGTTGCAGCCAAATAGAAGCGACACAACTTCACTCTCTCATGAAACCCCCGAAGAGCAAAAACTTCAACATTTCACTCTTGCCCCTACTGTTTTAACCTCTTCTTTAACAAATGTTTAATCAAGAGTCAGTGTTAAAGCCTTGTTTAAACATTTTTGCCTTCCCCTGTAATGGAGAAATTAGATTTGGACTCCAAGCGAGTGCAACAAATTTGTACTTTCATAATGAATCTATTTACTCTTTTGAAGCACTCAATTTACATTTCAACTGGAACGCAATGCCTTTTTCAAAATGTAATTAAAAAAAACTTCGCAATTCTTTTGTAGAGTTGCGTTTTTCACATGTACTGAATTGAAGTACACATGACTGTTTGAAATGCTTTGTTTGGCCCAAAGGTTCATTTGAAACTGCATTACACTAGATTAGATTAAGTGGTTTGGAGAAATAAACGAATTCGATATGCAGCTGTTTCTCAGGGTTCCGAAGAAAAAAAACGAAATCTCCCTTATCTGAGAAGTAGTTTTGTACAAGTAGGATTGAGAGCACATCCATGGAGAATTTCATGGCTTGCCGTGGCTTTAGAATTGGATTTCGATGTACAGAATTCCTAAGCAGTCTTGTGAAGCTATTGTGTCTCACAAAAGGGAAGATCATGTCTTTTTTCTAACATTTCATGCTTCGTATGTGCATCTGAAGACGACTCTTTAAACGTTAGGGAGTTTTTTTGTTCATGTCCTTTTATTCACGGTTTGGTGTGTTTAATTATCTTTTGTTGATGCAGGGAGATTTTCCAAACAAATTTTAAGATGTATTCAAATTAATATTAAAAAGTCAGATTTATTAGGTGTTTGGTTGAAGGTCTGATCCAAAATACACTAAAGCTACTTCTACCCCCTGAAGCGGGTTATAACTTCCACTTGCTAAGGGCCATCATCACTTTATCTTTACTTTTACAAAGCAATAGAGTGTCTGTTTGACTGAATATTCAGATCAAAACTAGGCTCGGACTAGATTGAGAAGCTTTCCAAGCATTATCTTACAATCCTGTCAGTGCAGTTATTTCAAGAGAGTCAATGAAGCAGCTCTAGAGCATTTCTGGATCAGCCCTGTTATTTGGGGTTTAGTTGAGGTTGGCTCAGTAGATCTTTTGAAATGTTGGTTATTGTGACTTTTTGTTCTGTTTCCAGATTGTAAAGGTTTATATGGGAGAGGAGGTTGGAGGTTTGGAATCGACACAATCTTGTTTTTGTAGTACGAACCATCATATGGGACTATTTTACAACTAATGAAATAAAACATAACTTTGAATAGAATTTCTTTAAGATTGTCATCATTGTAAGAAATTACACTATGCCATGCCTTTGCATCGTTGGTGTTCTAGGATTGTTTCATTTGAATTCCAACTTCTATGGAAAGTTATGAATAAGACATTTAAATGGAAAGTTCACCCAAAAAAAGGAAAATTCTGTAATCATTTACTCACCCTTATGTTGTTCCAAACCTGTATGAGTTTCTTTCTTCTGTTAAACACAAAAGAAGATATTTTAAAGAATGATGGTAACCAGACAGTTGACAGCCGCCATTGACTTCCAAAGTCTGGAAGTCAACGGTGGAAACTCGTACACAAAAGAAACTCGTACAACTTTTTTAATTTTTGGATGAACGATCCCTTTAAGTTAATTTATGTTCAATAGCAGTAGGTGAATGTAATAGCTCTAAGATAAAATAACAGGAAGTTTTGGGAGGTTTGTGTCGATGTACTATATATAAACCAGGTAATTACATATCTACCGATTTAACAATCTCCAGCCAAAAGAAAAATGGAAACTTTGAATGGTAGATTTATTTATATAAATAGCAACAGGGGGCGCTGTGCGGGCCAGACTAGCAGATGATTCAGATCCATGCTCATGTTCATTTTTTAGATCCTTGGTCCAAAATAACTTTGTTTAATAGGGACAGAAACATCAAAATCGATAAATACGATTTTTTTTTTAAATCTTTTATCTTTGACATGTGGTACATCTTGGATTTAATAATTTGCAATTAAAATGTCAGTGAGGAAATGTATTGATAAATTTATCCTTAAAAATGCCTTATCCTTTTAAAAAAAAAACAACCGAATCATAGTTTGGAGTTGTATCTTTTAATTTAAACGAATCAATGATTCTGAACAACTGGATTCGAACCGAGAGCTTGGGACTGTCCCCGTACGAAAATTAACCATGGTTTTATTATAGTAAAAGAGAAATAACCATGTTTTTTTGTTTTTTGGACGGATGGATTACCATTTGTAACCACAATTTTACAACAAATACCATGGCTAATCTATGGTTAGTGCAGCAAAACCATGGTTAATTTGTGGTTACCATGGTTTAACTGTAATCATGTTTTTATTTAATTTTTTATTTGAAGTAAAAAATATGTTTTTTTTTATATAAAAAGTAAGTTACCATAGCCCAATAGCAGAAATGTTGCAAATACAACGTAGTGAATATTATTTGCAGCTTACGTTTTACAGTTTAATCAACATGTTTTTAAAACGATTCACCAATGTAGGTGATGACGTTTTCGTTATTTTTAATTGTTTCGAATGCAAGTTTTTTTAAACGAACTGTTCGAAAGAATCGATCGGAAATGAGTCGGAAAATGTAAGACAACTACGAGGTTGTAAATGTCAAGATGGGTAGACTTTCCATGCTTTACATTTTTATTTTGTTATATTACATTTTAATTAAATATTTTGAACTTTTTTTCTTTTCTTTTTTTCTCTAGGCTATTTTGTAAATTAAATAAAGTACCCTGCCCTCTTTGGTAAATATTTCACGCTCACGGCCTTGAAACCAATATGATACAAGCTAGCTCCCGCTAGAAGAAAGAAAGCTTGCATGAACAATCAGTTTTGTTGGAGTGTAATGCTAATAAACCAATAGCTTGTGGTCAATGTCCGGTACAATCCAATCCCCGTTCCACAAGGGCCCCGGTGGGTGTGACCGGAGAGGCGGGCGCAAGAGAGTGCGATGCTGAGTTCGGTTGAGGAGGAGTTCAGACTCAGAGAGAGGCAGGGCTGCGGACAGTGGCATCAGTGAGAACTGAGAAGGGGCGAAACAAGGGAATATTTGGCCGACTTTCAAAATAACTGGATAATAAAAACTGGACGCGCTGGATTGCAACTCATTCATCTCTTCGTGCACGTAGGTCTCATCGCTGACAGCCCCTGGTAAGTTCATGCGTCTTTTAATTTTGGCCCCGTTTTTTCCCCGTTGCCGTATAACGGATTATTTTTTGCATTACTTTTCAAGCAACGGGGAGAGCTCGCGCTAAGCTCGCGCGCTAACCCATGTTAGCGAGCTTGTTATTGCGGTACCTTTAAAAGCAGATAAATACATGCTTAATTTGTAGGATCCTTTGCCTTTGGGCAGCCACGAGCAGCATATGTTGGCTAATGCACTATTAAAACGTTTGTCCGCCTCGCCACAGGCCATATACCGGGAGATGATGATGATGATGCGGAGGAGAAGGCGCGTTCAGCTCCCGGTTTGCAGGCGCGAGGAATGAGCACGAGCACGAGCTAGACGGCCGCAAAAACTTTAGCCAGTGGAGGAGAAAATATTATTTGTTAACGGTCCCGTCGCATGGTTTATATATGTACCATAACTATAATATCAAACTATTTGTAAGACCGTGACCGTTTGAAAGTTGGTTGGACGGGGTTTATCATTGAATGAATTTTGAAGGACTGGCCCTGAAGTCCCGCTTCAGTTTACAGGGGATTCATCACGCGTATAACGGCTCTTATCTGTGAAATAACAGGCACGACCCATTTTCTTTGCCCTGCTTGCCTAGTTCTAGCCTTTTTTTTCTTCTTTTCCTCTTTGAGAATTACAGTAACTAGTCCAGTTGTAGGCCAGACCATCTGGCTTCTGCTTCTATTGGGTTCCCCCCCCCCGTTAATGCATCTTTGAGGTGGTCCAGTGGTACAGAGATATTAAACCTATATGATCTGCTATGTGTAAACTGTTTTACAAGCAGCTGTTTACTGAAAATATTAGCTTTGCTCATGTTCAATATGCAATATGCAAATTAATTCAGTAGTTTATTGTCTTTGTATTCAGAGAATTTAAGCAAGCAAAATGACTACAACTATTTTATTATTATGATAAGAACTATTTTAAAATACAAACCATGTATTATAGATTAAATGCATGTTGCTTAATGATGTATCTGCATTCTTGGCTATATCCATGTAAATCCAATATAATATTTAACTGTTCATACTCCTTTGCCTATGCTGTCTCATATCAGAGTGAATCTCTGCTCTTCCATTACTAACTCCCTCTAAATCTTTTTCCAGGTGGCCTATATTTAGTTCCTCATGCCGGAGATGGCGCAGCGGAGCGGGCAAGAGGACCCTGAGCGGTACCTCTTTGTGGATCGGGCCGTGGTCTACAACCCAGCTTCACAGGCAGACTGGACGGCCAAGAAGCTGGTGTGGGTTCCTTCCGAGCGGCATGGATTCGAGGCGGCCAGCATTCGAGAGGAACGTGGAGAGGAGGTGCTTGTTGAGCTGGCTGAAAATGGCAAGAAGGCCCTGGTGAACAAAGATGACATCCAGAAGATGAACCCACCCAAGTTCAGCAAAGTGGAGGATATGGCGGAGCTCACCTGCCTGAATGAAGCGTCGGTTTTACACAACCTGAAGGATCGTTACTACTCTGGGCTCATATACGTAAGTGTGAAGTGATGGTGTTTGCTTTCTTTTTTGCTTTCATGTTGAAGTCTTTTTCTACTTTGGTTTTTGAGGTATTTTAAATTTTTTTTATAGGAGTATATAGGCTTCTTTGAGAGTGTAGGGATAGGGCTGCTTCTAATGATTATTTTAATTGTCGATTCATTGGATAAAAATCTGTGTCTAATGTGTGTATATTCACACACATGTACATGGGTGCTCGTTCAATGAAGTCTGTGAGACTCGCTTGCTGTCAGGACAAACCTTTGTACAAAATTGAAATGCTCGTGGTATATTCTATTTCTGACATTCACAGATAAGGATATAACAGTAAAATGTAAGTTATGCACTGAAGAAGGCACATCTCCAAACACATTAAACTGCACACACATCTGACATGGCGCCTGACATGGCAAGCCGCATTAAACTGAATGCTTACGAGTTTAAAGCGCATAATATAAACTATAAAGCATCTCATGTTTTGGATAACTTCGTTAATGCACTTTTTTCACAGTGTCAGGAGTCATTGTCCTCTTTATTTCAGATGTGTTATGTTCATAGTCATACGTTTTTCACTACCGTAAAATGGCGTGACTGGAGGATGTTTTCTGTGCACAGGCATGATTAAGCCATAGTTCAATTTGTTGTTGATTATTTTCATTTTCGATTTTATCGATTAGGCATAGTTGTTGCAGCACTAGTTTGAGTTCATAAGTACCTTGTGGTCCTGAACTACTTTACAGCATGCACTCAGAGAGAGAAACTGGGGGACTTTTATTGTTCAGGAGAGAGAAAGAGAGTGTGAAGCAAGCTGTTTGCTGTTTTAGCCCCATCATTTCCTTTATTTCCCTATGAGGTCATTATGGAATCTCAATGAGAGCTCTGGCCACTTGTCTTCACACTGTCCAGCCACTTCTGTTGATCTTCCAACCCAGTCACCACTTAAAAATTCAAATAATTTATCCAGTTCAACTTTTAATTTCCCATCACTGAAAGCTTTTTCTGGTCGTTTGTAACTGAAATCATCTCGACTGGCTGCACTTTATGAAGACGTTATGAAAGCAGGGATTGTTGTCATTCATATTACACTCCCATATTCTCCCAAACCCGCTCATCAGAGTTGAAGACGGTCCGGCTGGATTGTAAGGCCTGCTCCCTGCTGCCTTGTGATTTAAGCCTGTTTCTGTGGCTGCTGTGCTCCCTCCCTATAGGCTACAGTAATTGGCTCTGGAGGCCCATGCTTGGCCTAGCCAAAGCTGAAGTTTAATAACAGGACCTTTGTTTGGCATTGAGTTACAACTGGCTCGTAATATCAGCGAGATGTCAAGATGTCAGACTGACTGTTGACAACCCCTGCATATCTCAGCGTACCTCAGTTAATTGACTAATTATTGTTGACTAGGGGTATGAATGAAGATACACTTAGCTCATGAGGCGATGCACGATATTGGGTTCATGAGAATATGATTTTTCTTTTTTAAGAAACACTATATTTAAGAATATTTAGAACACTATATTTAAAAAAAAAAAAAAAAACACTGTTTAAGAAATCTTCAATGTCAAAATCTGAATCTTATCTTTAAAAAAAAGTATTTTATTTGACTGAAATTCACAAAATGCAAAACATTGCAGGTGCATTTTACTTATCATTTAACTAATCCAGGGCTTTCACTAGCAAATATTTTGGTAATTGAGCAAATGGTCAGTTTGACAATTAGTAATGAATAATCGGATAGTGTTTTTTTTTGTGGTAATAAAATAGACCTAAGTGAATACCCTTTAAAAAGACTTAAAATGCATAATAACAACGAGGCAATAATAATTGGTTTACATAATAGTATCAAAAGCAAGTAATTGCTAACATAGCAAAATCAGAGAGCACTTTATTTGTAGTAACTGTAATACAGAATTTTCTCCACCATACAGTATATATTTTAATTAATTCCATGCCATTTAGCAACACAAGTCATCCAGCTTTTTTAAATATGATATTCTAATATTGATCTAGCTTACTGCAGTGTGCAACAAGTGTCTCATACCAGCCACAAAGCTAACGCGCAGCGAAACGTTAACAACTTTCAACACACTCAAATGTGTTTTTAGTATGATTGTTTTGACCAAGTTAAACAGTGCTGTGTTACCCCACAGTTTTATTCCGTCAAATAAATTGACCTGTATGAGTAAGTAGTAATCATTCAGTCAATAGTCAATTGCGGCTATTTCATTAGAATGAAATAAAATAATGTGAATTTATCTGATCAAACATAACTGTAACAATGTTCAAGTTCAGGGAAGAAGGAGATGGATGTTAAACAACTTTAATTGTAAAAAAAAAGAAAAGAAAAAACAACAAAACAAAAGAAGCGACAGAGGCCAACAGGCCAACAAGCATAATAAAAATATCAACGTAAAATGTGCCCCCGCCCTGCTTCATACCACAGTAACGTTAATAACACTTTAATACATCAGCTTATCCAGGAACATGATTTCTGCCCATCAGCTGTTGAGGTGAAGATGACAACTCCCATGATTCCATGCACATTCACAGCGTCATCAAGCTACGTCTTTGTTAATTTCTTTTAATAAGCGACCTCTATTGGTGAAACTTTCATACTGTGCCTTTAAAGGTTATCTATTCTTTTGTGTGCGTGGATAGTGACCAGACCTCAGGCTGGTGTGTGTGGTATGTGCTCTCATATCTGCTGTGTGGGCAGAGCCGTGGAGTTGCTGCGTTCCTCTCTGCCTTCCCACGCCCCGATGTTCCTGAATAGCATGATGGGAGATGCACAGAACATCTTGTGTCCCCACACTACAACATTATATTTATCTTTTTTTTGATGATCTGTTTTGTTACACTCGAATGTACTTCTATCTACTTCCATTAGGCCATCCTTAAAAATATTTTGGCTTGCAGTAACAGCAAAAAAAAAAAAAAAAAAGGGTCGGTGGGTGGGTCTATTTTTTTTCTTCAAGATTCAATGTCAAAAAAAAAAAAAAAGGACAATTTTGGTCATGGTGATTACGTAGGTATGAATTTAAACAAATTTGCATATCATGATGTCACTGACTGGGTCTTCAACCCGTGCCTTCGGGCGCACCATTGCAATCCTCATTCTGATGCAGGATATATAGACCACAAACAATGTGAAATCTTTGTCAAAAAACATGTTTATTGCATTAATTCCAGCTGCATTCATTTGGGAAAAAAATGAGGCAGAATCAAGAAAAAAAGAAGCCACTAGATTTCAATGAAAGTAGATTTTCAGAGGGAAACAAATAAATTAAAATAACAGTTAATTTCATTAACATGCAATGTAATGCCTATGAGAAAACATGTTAATGTGTTACATTTGGGATGTTCACATCCATAAAACAAAGATGTCGTGGAATGTGTAGGAACCCTGTTAACATGACATCCCTTTGACCATTGCTCTGGCCGAACTATGTCATCTTTAAGCTAAGTTAAAGCGGTGTCAAGATGTTTTAATGCATTTTTTTGTTGTATTATGGTGCCCGAACCCGTACGACTTTGAACGGTGACCGCGAACATTTTATTTACTGCAGCCGCAGCCATCATTAGCAAGCGCGAACCATTGACCGTGAAGCGAACGTACAGGCCATGTGACATGCGTAAACATAATCATAGATGACGCCACGGGTTTTTATTTAAAAGAAAGAACGTAGCCTACTTTTGTTTGTAGGCCTAGGCAATTTTATATTCACAATACTTACTAAAATATAATTAATATTATTTTATTTTATTGCATTTGTATTAGTTGTTTGAAGAGTAAAAAAAAATCGGCCGGTCTTAACGCAAGTTTACAACTGGCAAGTCAGTCGGACTGAAAGGAAAAATAAATAAATAATTGGGTCGGTCCTAAATTGACAGGGTCGGTCGGGTTACGGCAAACAAGAATATTTTTAAGGATGGCCTTACATTAGAGAAAATGCATGAAGTGACCTGGTATAAATAAGCCCTTTGAAACAGCGGCCTGGGCCAATGTTGCCACCTTGTAGACAAACAAAATATCCCGATCAAGTTTTTTTTGTGTGTGCTCCCAATCCAAGTCATTGAATATTGAGTATCTGCTGAAACCGTGTCCCGATCCGATACTTGTATTTATTTACCAGTGCTTGCCTTGGTAAACGCTTTGAGTACATTAAAGTGATTAAAATCAATCTAATGTAAATATGGCTGTGCAGAGAGTTTCTCAGGGGCTCAAATGTAAAAATCACTATGGATGCATGTTTATACCGCTATTGTGCCTGTTGTGTGCTGTTCACTTTCACACTGTTGCTAAAGATATGTTACCTTGTACACTCTTCATATCAAAGTCCTGCAAAGTTGACAGAAAATGTAGGCCTGTTCTCAATTGCTGTCTTGTGGCAAAACATTGCGTTTTAGATCAAACATATAATGGTGACCGAGTGCGACCTGGACGCATTAGTGAATGGTGAGATATTTTGCTAAATAAAATTATCCTGCCAGAAGAATAGCATGAAGACTTTATGTCTGTTCCCTCTGTATCATCTCTGTATCTTTTTCAACTTTTGGAAAATGCTTGTAAATTGCTAGTGTAGACTGAGAGCATTTGAAATGAAAACTGCGTTTTCAAATGTATCTGGATTAATGTAGACATAGCCTAAATAGGCAAATGGTTAAGAGTCTCTGATTGGATGATTATTGCAGTGATTATTATGTTTCTAGCATGTTATATGTTTGGCAGTAGTTCTTCTAACTGTAATTGATGGAGTGTGTACTGTGTAGATTTTCATCTCTTAAAGTTTGGATCCTAATGAATGAACTGGGCTAAGCTAAGTGCTATCAAAGTGTCACCGCGCACCAGAGCGATTGATAGCACGCACTGAGACGAGAGAGGTATGTATCAACTCGTCTTAGTAGGGAATAACATAGTTTAATATGAAAAAACTGTGAAGTATCCCTTTAAAAACCATGTAGGAAGACAAATCATGGCCATATTCAAGGATGACAATGTCAAGATTCATCAGGCTCAAATGTGAAAGATTGGTTGGAAGGGAGCATGAAGAATAATTTTAACACATGAATTGGCTCCTCTGAGTCAAAGTCTTTGGATGTGCTGAACTCTTGCATTGTCAATACAAGATCTTTACAACAAATGTATGCATCTCTTGATGGAAATAACATCACAGCATTTATTTCCATGCAGTAGTACATTAAAGTTCTTAAGTGTTAAACTGTTAATGATTTCAGTTGTGCATATCTCATAAATGGGAAGCGGTTTTCTTCCATATATAGCCTGACAAACATGGGAGAATGATGCTGGAGAAAAACAAATTTCCAGCCACAAGTCTCTTGAGTCCCAAGTCTGTTGTTCTGGCCTGAGATCTAGTTTGGCAGGATTGCTTTGTCTAGTGGGGAATTGGGAGTGGGATGTAGACTCAACTGTCCTGAATGCACACCCATATAAAAGCCCACTCTTAACACAACCTCAGCCAATAGAAAGACCCTTCAGCAGACGGGGATTACCTCTCCCCTGACTTGTGTCTGGATCACACAGCAGTGGCCAAAGGCATTCAAACAAACACAAGATGCTCTCAGTTATAGTCTCGTATGTGGAACAGCATGAATAAAACTTGTAAATGTCTTCTGTAATGAAGTGCATACTGCAGGACAGCTGCACTGAAAGCATACCAGCATTTCTCAAGAAAAACACCTTTGTTGTGTTTCATTCTGTACACTTAATGCAGATATCAGTATTTTTCAAATAGTCTTAAATTCTTGATAAACAATAATCTGTATTTGATCTCATTACATTATTTAATTGTTCTAAAAAAAAAAAAAAAAAAAAAATCTGTTGACATTACATCATAACGCTTGTCTATGGACCCTTTCACACCTACCTTGTTTGGTCCGGATTTTCAGACTTTTCAGTTTGATCCGAATCAAAATTACAGGTGTGAAACCTCGGTCCGGACCAAACAGACGAAATTTGGTCAGACAAAAATAGGTAGTCTCGGTCCGGATCAAACTGAACAAAGGTTTGGTTAGTTTCTAGCGTGAAAGCATTTTCTGTATGGTTCGGACTTTCAGACCGAGTTCCGGTGGTTCTCGCAGGATTGCTTGCGGTCTTCTCCTCCTTTCCTGCCGGCGACGATAAAATGTTCGCACAACGAGGACGTTCATTTGGCGAATTTGAACTAGCCTCGAGTATAGTTGGTGCTGCAGGTGGTAATGGCGTAATAATAACAGTATAGTGGCAACGGTATGCCACTATACTATTTTTTTTTTGATTCTTGTCAAAGTTACCCGCCGAATTGACAACACACTGACATCAGACGCACGTCTGTTTACAAACCAATCAATGTCAAGTTGCAGCCCACATAGATGATGACGACAGGACGCAAGAATGTCATGTAAAATTCTTTAGTGCGCTTGCATAATCGCAATGTGAAACCAAACCAAAACTAACCGAATGTATACAATGTATCAAAACATGAACTTTGGTTCGGACCTTGGTGCAGACTTTCAGGTGTGAAAACGCCCGAAGTATAATTCATTCCTAATAGTAATTCCAATAATTGCAAATTACATTAATGTTTTTCTATTAAAACAACACCAAAAAATACAAAAAAATAAATTTATTCAGCAACAACAGTCGCAAATATATAGTCTTGAAATCCATGTTGGGATTTATTACAGTTCATCTGCCAGAAGGGTCGCAGAAAACGGCACAAGTGGCTTGTGAAGGAACACCGACTGAATAACACTTTCATTTATGAAGAATATCTGAAACGAAGATCGCTAACTCCATCGTACTTGTTTGTCAGTTAATGTTGGGCGATATGCTCCATTGTCATATCGTCCTGTCGTCAGCCTTGAGGTTTTGGTAAAGTTTTAATTTTTTTAATTTTTTTAATCAACGATATAGCATATATAGCACAGTTATCGTTTAATGGCGTTGATGTCAAAAAATTGTTGTCATAGATTGCGTTAATAAATTAACACTATTTAATGTGAATGATTTAATACATAATTCAAGTATCAGTTAAGTATTACATTTTCTTCCATCTTTTGTTTGTGTTCTTGTCTCTGTGCAGACGTACTCAGGACTCTTCTGCGTGGTCATAAATCCATACAAAAACCTCCCCATCTACTCCGAGAACATCATCGAGATGTACAGGGGCAAGAAGAGGCATGAAATGCCACCTCATATCTACGCCATTTCTGAATCGGCCTACAGATGCATGCTTCAAGGTAAGACCGTAAATATCCAATATTCCTTCTGTTCTCAGTCAGTTCATCATGTTAAGCCCAGATAACACCTCTGGCTAAATAATTCTGGATTTCCACTGAGGATATTGCAGCAAAAATAAAGAGGGTGTTTTGTGTTTATTGAATCTTTGTTCAGCACTTGCTGCTAGATGAGGAGAAGACCACCAGGTGTTATTAAGCAGACAAATTCTCCTCTTGTTATTTTAAGCAGGTCAAGATTTACTTAACCATAAAGCAGAATATGAAATTACTAGCAGTTTCAGCCAACCTTTAATGTTATTGGCTGTGCTTTGTGTTTCATTGTATCATGTGACTTAGACGGAAATTGAATGATCTCTATTTCCTATGGTATCTATTATATTTCAGTTTGTTTTTCACCCCTAGAGATATATTAATTTTATCTGGTGTCCTCAGATAAGCCCAGAGAATGGAGAGAAAAAAGTTTATTTTTATTTTTTTATATTGAGTTTTTCTTGTCTCAGCTGTGGGTCTGTGCATATTGAAGTGAGAAGTGTAAGATAATGCGTATCAGAAACTTCTCTATCGGTCACTGATAAACTACAAGGTTACTAAAGAAGTTTTAGAGAGTCAAGCTTTTGAATACAACACTCTGTTCTTCATCATATGTCATTAGCTGTGAATACTAAGCCTCTGTCCATCACAGCAGGAGATCATAAGGTCCATCGCTCCTCTTCTTGGACAGTTGGAGCTTTTTCAGACTGTTTTTATTCTGGTTCTCTACTCAATGAAGCGGATCGGTCGTGGCTGATTGTGTAAGGCGAGATCAGGAGATGTAATTCTGTGATTTTGGTCAACCATGATTTTTTTTGTACCGCTGTCATAATCTTTAAGTCATCTCTTAGTAAATCTGGGGCATTTGGATATTGGAGTGGGTAACTGTGTCACAGATTAAGATGATGTTAGTGCGTTCCATTACAATGGAATTAATTTAATCTTTCCACTCTCAATTTAATTTTCACTGCATTTTAGAGGTGTTTAGAGGAGTTTATACAATCAATGAACAGCAAATGTAGTCAGGACAAACAGTCTGCACACTTTTGATTAGGATAAATGGAGCTGTAATATGGGATTCGAAATTGTTTGTAGGCTGTACCAGCTCAGCACTTCCTCAGTGTGCATTGGAGTTCTTGTATTTTAAATTATGTTTATAGCATTTGTGATTGCCAACATTACTTTTATATGTACAATAAAAAAAAAAAAAAATTACACTACTATTCAAAGGTTTGGGGTCAGTAAGATATTAATTCTTTCAAAAAAAAAAGAAGTCTTTATGCTCTCCAAGGCTGTATTTATTTGATCAAAAATACAGTAAAACAGTAATATTGTGACATATTATTAAAATTGAAAATGTTATTCCTGTGATGGCAAAGCTGAATTTTCAGCATCATTACTCCAGTTCTCTCAGTGTCACATGATCATTCTAATATGCTGATTTGCTGCTCAGGAGACATTTCTTTTTATCAGTTGAAGACAGTTGTACGGCTTAATATTTAAAAATGTTTTTATAATTGATGAATTTAAAGTTTAAAAGAAAAAACATTTTTTGCAACAATGTAAAAGTCTTTACTGACACTTTTGATGAATTTCATGTGTATTATAAAAAAATTTAAAATAACTTACTGACCCCAATCTCTTGACCAGTAGTGTAAAAATATAAAAAAAATATCTCATGTACATTACATTTCATTCATTTTACGAGTCCTTTAATTGGTGTATTTGTTAGTCATGAACAATCATCCAAACTTGGAATCAAAGAAGTTAATCCAGGAAACGGAGAAGCATTTGGCATGAATGCAATGCTGAATTCTCTACCAAACCGCTCTCTTACATACAAGGACTGACCAGTTGTCCTGATCTGTCAGTGGTCAGGGAACAAGAGCCGTCCCAGGCTGGAGGAGAGGCTGACCTGCATTGTGGGGTACAATGTCGCCTTTGTGTGGCGATGGTTGGGGGGGGGGGGGGGGGACAGTACGAACTGTGACGTACTGGGTCAAGTTTGGCCGGGACACATGGACCGTAGTGTCTGCCTTTGGAGGAAACACCTCCAACAATGCTGCACACGCCAGTCTCATTAGATCTGCAGGGATTACGGCAGTGGAACAAAGTTGTTTATTTTTCCTCTGAGATATTTCCTCCGTCATGGCTCCGTTCCAGTTTTGTCCAAGCGCACTTATGGTTTTATGGCTGTAAACCACTCTTTTACACTCTTTTATCAGAGCGCCAAAACGGTTCAAGATTTGATCAAAGTTTCTTGTTGGTTATTGTAACAGTTGTTCCCCTCATTTGATAGTTACCTTCATCTTCTAGAATTATCTTCTTGTTTTGTTAAATCTTTGCTGCACTTTAGGTCCATGCCTTAACTCTTCCCTGCGCTGCACCATTGTAGTTTGAATAAATGAAAAAAAGAAGAAATTATGACAGCCACAATCATAAATTGGAGTAGTAACATAAACTGCCTTATGTGCAATTTAAATGTTTTTTATACAACAATTTTTTTTATTTGAGTTTAGACTATTGTTAACTTTAACCTTTAATGTTATGGTAATGTGCCAAGACAGGGTTCCCTGTATAGATTACAGCATTAAAAATTGACATACTACCATATATATATATATATATATATATATATATAAAATCAATATCTAATTGAATTGAAATCAGAATTTAATCGAAATTGATTTGTGAAATCTGTGTCATTACCCAGGCCTTATAGATGAGGTAATTTTAATGAATTGTATATTGCACTATTAAAGGAGAATAATTGTTTTCTGACATGCAGTAAATAAGTTTCTGAACACACTAACTTACCCAAACACACATCCATCCATTCACATCTGTCTTTGATTAGTCGGCCAGAAACCAGCCATATTCCCCCTCTCTGGCTGTTGACTGAACTTGGTTACGAAGGGCTAATTATAACAACTTTGAAAACTTTGGAAGTGCTGATCTTCACTTCAACAATAACATTTTTGGAAAAGACCCAGTCAGTGCAGCCACTGGAGCGCAGGAATGTCAGTGGCACCCGTCTCTCTTCAAGGCATATGGAAGCTATGAAATCTAAACACGGTTACTGACAGGAAAGCTATGTTTGAAACATAATTACAACCTTTGAAAATGCAATCTCACAACCACATTTACCCAGTGCGCGGGCACACTTTAATTTCAATTATGATAAGAGATGTCGAGCCCCCCAACTTATGGGATGGAATGGGTTTTGTGCCAAGATAGTTACTGTTCCGGGGAGCTTGGGAGTTTTTGACCCACCTGTTTCCAATACATGTGTAATAAGCGGTAATGCGTTTCACGACACTGTCCTTTTGAACTCGGTCCAGGTGGTTGCAGACAGATCTCATCTGTCTTGAGCCTACTGGAACATAAAGATCTTGGGTAGATTATGGTGGCCAGAGACTCTGTTTCAAAGGCATTCCGAGGGGAGCTCAAAAACATTTGTGTACCTGTTTCAGATCAGCTGTGTTTTCTTCAGTGCGTCTCAGACAGGTTAACATGCGATACTGTGGAGGGATACATAAATATTACTTTACCTTCTCATGCAGCATCTGGAATTTTTCATCCTTTTAAAATCTTGCTTGTTTGAGTTAGCGGTTATATTCAGAATGAGCTCTATAGCTGAAACGTTCAATTTTGAGAGGAAGCTGCTCAGAAAAAGGCCAAACGTATTTTAAAATATGTCTGTATATCAATATTACTAATCATAGCTATACTTTCCAAGTTTCTGGACTTGATGTTGTCAAGTTCAGTTTTTGGTATGTGTAAAGGTACTGTGATACAACTGACAATTATGAAACTGCATTTGTGCCAAAATCACTGAACTATAAAGTGTCAAATAAAATTCTGAGAGGGAATTAAAATAGAAATAGTTTAAGAGCCGTCACTATGTCTGATGTTTTGAATTTAAAGTGGTTTTATTCTCTCATTTGATATTTTTGTTTGATACCTTTTTTGCTTGTTTGTTTAGGGTAATGGTTTGTTTTATGTTCAGTATCTATTCCATACAGAAATCCACACTATGTTGGGTATTATTTATTTCATGTATAAATAATGCTATAGGTTAGTGTTTTTTTGGACATCCATCCACATAGCACGAGGCTCCAGGGTTGTTTTGTCAGACAGCCGTGACCTTTGAGGTGTTTGTTTTTTTAGTACTCTGAGTCTGGCCGCACACACTGCTGAACACACCCCTTCAACACAACATGGCTTACAGAGCCTCTGACAAAGCACATGAGATATTCTTAGTTTGCTAAACATCAGCTGATACCATGATGCAGTTTATTTAATTTCGGCAAGGATTTCATTTTTTCTTTCTCCTGTCTATAAATTATTGCACTTGTAGATTCTATTTTAGCCACTTAGTGGGAATGTAAGTAATGTAGTTAGTTAGGACATACAATTAAATTGCACAATATTTGTTTAATTGGAGTATGTGTAGTTTGAAGGTCTGTAGATGTTTGATTGTGTCTGTGTAATAGAACGGCAGTCTCCAGTAGTTATTGTCACCCCTGATCAGGCCATATCTGGCTCGGCTCACTGAGTCTCTAGTGAGTCATATTTCTCCGTGTGACTGACGGGCTCATCATCTCCAACAGCTACATGGGAAATTCCTGCGGACAGCAGTTGCAGCAGATGGGCTGTTTATTCTGTTGCGGATGCTTGTCTTTGCCCTCTCGTTGCTTGGCTCTTTTGTACTGCAGTTCATACAAATGATTCTCTCAGACTGGATATTTTTTTTGTCTATGAGCTCAAGTGTCTTATCTGTTTAATTTTGCCATTGTCATTTGCTTCACATCCAAATTCAATTCTCTTTCATGCATTAATTGCACTTTGTTAGATTTTCCTGTATTTGACCGAGCAGTCATTGGGTGGCTCGCGTTATCTAACAATGCGGACAAAACATTTGTAACAGTATTTAATAATCTGTTAATGTTAGTTAATACAAATACTTTTTTTAAATTAATGTTAACTCTGATCTATTATAAAATATTAACAGTATCCAATTTTAATACTGTATTAGTAAATGTTGAAATTAACATTAGCTAAGATTAATAAATGCTTAGAACTGTGTTAACTAATGAATTAACTAATGATAGCAAATGGAAACTTATTGTAAAGATTTTACCTGTATATGTATAAACCCGTGTACACTTGTACACTAAGTGTATCTATATTAGATAACTTGCATTAGGTCTTAGTGACAGGAGTCTTATAAACCTGCTGCTTTCTGTTAACTTAATGTTAATCAAACAACAAAAGATAAAGACAAAATTGCTCACTGCTGTTGACTGAATAACTATTGTAGCTTTAATAAGAATCCGTGTATATTTAATTTATACTGTGAAGACTATGCAATGTTTTATTTTACATTTGATCATTCACTTTCTGTGGTATTTCTCACTTGAATGCTCCTGTAAATAGACCTACTGTACTTGGAAAAAACTTAAAGCACTAAATGCATGTATGTACTATACATTTGATCTTTTATCTCTGTTATTTTATGAAATAATTATCTCATGAAATACTCATATTATATATCAAATATCATTATGAAATATTACTTCACTCCAGCTGAAATGAAGAACATGATGAAGAAGAATCCTGATAAGATTGTGTATCAAGATCTTACTAGGAAAAATATTGCGATAATATTTTTGCCATATTGGCTACTCTTTGTCAATGATGTTCACTGTAAGACCAGTCAAATAACATTTTTCCTTGCATTTAGGCCAGATACACATTTTAGCCATACAGGTCTAGAGTGCCAGACCTTCTGTCTATGATCGTTTAGTATTGTATCATCTTCCAGAGAAGTCATTCTGACAGGCTTTGTTTACTTTGCACTTTATTGCCTCTCTGCATCGCCATTATGGGTGAAACAGACTTGATTGTCTGATCGGTTTGTAAACACACTCATTGTAAATTCAAATTTAGAACCATCATCAACACGTATTGTAAATTGATGCATTATCAAAATGTTTTCCTACCCTTATGCTGATCTAGAAGAAATTATCGGCAGCCCTTTTGGCATCCAGTATTAAAGTTTGTTTTTGTCTCTGCCGTCATTTCTTCCGCCTGTGCTTATTTATGGTTTGATTGGAGGCACAGTGAGCATTGAGGACCTTTTTTTTTTATGTATTGATCAAATCCCTGCGTCAAAACTGGTTTCTGATGTGTTGAACCAATTTTAGCTTAAGCACTAAAAGACACAAGATGTTTTGTTTGTTTGAATTGCCTGTTTAGTCAACTGCAATTGATCCAAAATCCTTAGTATTTTAAGATGTTCAATTCTATGCAAGCAACATTGTGCATTAAACTTTTTCCATTCTTTGTGCCGTTCCCAAAAACGGTGCCATATTTCAGTGCTGCCATGATATTTAGCAATAAACTGTATTTCTTTTAACAACCAGTTGTGAAGCAAGGAGTTCAGTGTGTTTTGTGTCCAGCAGCTCAGTTTTATTAGCCCTGGCACACATAGTACATGGTGCACACTGCAGCTAAATTCGGTTGTCACTTCACCTTTTAGTGCTTAATCCCATTCTGTACACACACAGATTAGTATTATGTGGGAGTGACAATCGCATTCTACAACCAAAAAATGCAGGTAGTGACTACATGCATTTCTAAAAATTCTACCCAGTGTGTACAGAACCGACCTGAAGAACTAGTTGTTTATGATTTACGACGAGAGGCATAAGAGATGGACCTCTCGTCTGTCATCTCTCATATAATTAAAAATGCACATTTTATTGTGCATGTCTCGTCTGACTCGTTCTTGTTGCCAGATCATGCAAGCAAATTGGTGAACAAGAACAAGCCAATAAAAAATTAAATAAATTGGAATGCTTTATGCTGAAAATAAAACAGAAATATCGCGATCTGCACTTGCTCACTTTAATAACTCCATAAACTTGATCGCTGTATGAGCCAAGCTTAAACAAGTCCAAATGCGCTTTTAATAAGTGGACATGGCAACACTGCAAGGGCGCGCTCTGTGAAGTCGTCTTTTAACAAAACACGACGCCTCCGTCGACTGCTTTAGTTAAAATTGCTGAACGTAACAAGTCTTTCATCGCTGTAATTTTTCTTTGGTCAGAGTAGCGTATAATAAACACTCGAGATGCCAGAACATTGCTATGGTTACCTCGTAGTTTCTGGAGTGAGTCGTGTTCTCTACTCATGGAACGATCATGTAGGGTTTAAATGCGGTTGTCTCTCCTGAAACTTCACAGGGTGTACGTGCCATACATGAGACAGTGTAATGAATGTTTGTGCGTCCCATGTTACTGATGTGAATGGGACTGTAGCCCTAGCTTTGGAAGGTTTTTCCTTTGTGTCTGTGTCCACTCTCTGGTGTCTGGCTGCGATGTGCTTTGGTATGTGAGGAATGTGTTCTGTCGTAGGTTAAACCAGTAAAAGGGGGTGGGGTAGGACGGGCCAGCTGAGGGGGTGCGGAGTGAGAACTTGGGAGTTGAAGCTCAAAGTGCTCTGTGTGGACGTTTTGGCAGGACAAGCACAAGACTACCCTGATATTAGACTAGACACAGGCTGATAAATGGTTTGCCTATCTATAGATTTATAAAAGTTGAATTTTCAGCAACCATTATTCCAGTTTTCACATCAGCTGTTTTTTGAAGAATTTCATTAATTTGGGTCTTTAATCAGAATCGTGCCACCAACTCTTCCAGTTCTGATCATGTTTGGAACTAATCAATGAACAAATTAAAAATAGCAGGTTATGAGTTATCTTTGAATGCTTGTGTGGGAGCTCCATTTGATTTTAATCGTAATTTCTACACTTTACATTGTGTCTGAATTATGCATGTACACTTATGCTGGCATCTCTGTAATCAGCCATTCTTGGTTCAGAGAAGAGTTGCGAAGGCCCGTAACAAAGGATGCAGTGAAAAGAAGTCAAGAGCCCTCTCTTCACTTGATTATATGCTTCCCTTTTCTGCAGCTGTGCTGATAGGAGAGGCCATTCTTCAGAATCCTTGGCTGCCATATCTGTGTCTCTGTATCCGAGACAGATAGTGTCATGAACGTTCACAGAGGTTGATGCGAACCACACAGAAGGAAGCGTCTCTGAGAGTCCTCCATCCTGTGAACCGCTTCCAGTTCTTGTAACCTGAGCCCTGAACCTTTTTATCTAAAACATTGTCTTTCGAACACGACATTTATCACAGTTCTGCTTAGGACATCATCAATCCTACATTCTGTTCGTGTTGATTCATGCTTAAGGACACAGTGAGTTATCAAGTCCCTGTGTTTAATGCAATCCAGCTTTTAAACAAAAGATGTTCCAATGCGGGGTTTTTTTTGGTGTTATCACTCTCTCCTGCATTTTTACGTTTTTGGCCTCTGATTTAAGGGCGCCGGGTTCCCAAATGTTAGACTTATAGTGAGCAAACTGAATCCAGGTGGAGGAAACCCCATACTGAGGATCTGCCCAGCTGTAGATCCTCTTCGTCCCAAACATCCCTGACCTCCTGCAGCCAGAACAGGAAAGCAGTCAGCACTATTTTATCTTCAGGCATCCTCTGTTCCCATAGGTGGACTTAGTCAGATACCCCTGTGTCTCATTAAATGACTGCAGAACAGACTCCTCTCAATGCCTAAAAGAATGACAGTAAATTGGTTTTGGCACTCTAAACAGCCTCACTTCTTTTTAAGAGTTTGAATTCTCTCCACAAGTCTTCTGAGGATGCTAAATGTAAATGATCTATAAAACGATCATAATTCTGACTGCTTTTGTGGAGCAGTGATCAGTATGCAAGCAGTGATTCAAAAGCACCGCTGGTATTTTATTTTAATAAAGGTATTGGATCAATTTCCTGCAGTCTATTCACACCAGGAGACCTGCAACAAAGCTAATAAAGCTCCCAACATCATGTGAATAAAGGAGCAACTTTATTTCCTTTGGTCGTTGAATTTCGCTCTATGCAAATATGCCTTTATCACTTGTCATGTTGTAGGTACCAGCAGAAATAATCATATAAATCCTGATCTAAAGTAGATATTTTTTGAAGTTTTTGTGGGTGGTTTTGGCTGTCAAGAATCTTGAAATTACTCATATATTATCTTTAGCACAAACAGCGCTGAATGAGTTACATTACAGTATTAATACTTGGAGTTTAAGAAAAAGTCACATTCTGTCTAGATTATCTTTTAAAAGGAATTACTTTGTATAAAAAATTGCTCCTGTGAAGAAAAGATGTCTGTGACCATCATTTTTGAGAGGGGTTGGCCAGGTTTATCTTTAATTGTACTACTTGGTTCCACCAGACCAGCACCAGACACACACAAATGCCTGACGTTTCAAGTATGGCCTGAACTCAGCAGTTATCTGATACTGCAAGGGCAACAGTTTAACAGTGACGTGAAGTTATTTATCTACATCATTAGCAACATTCTGCAGCAACAGATTCAGGAACTGAGACACCACCCAAAAAAGATCACTTGGAAGAGCTCCCAGGGTGGGTGTGTGTTCCTTCACCCCTGGTTTACAGAGGTTCAAGCCAAGGATGCAGAGAGTTATGCTGTAATACAAATGAATACATAATCCAGTGTAGAGGTGGGTGATATGACTCAAATATGATACATTTTTCTCATGATATTGATATACATCATGTTACAAACAATTACTACAAACAATAAGAAAAATACAATAGAACAAAGATACAAAATAAAAAAAGAATTTTAGGTAAAGTTGGTTTATTTACCATGTAGTAGTAAGAAATACAACAGAAATTGAAATTGACAAATTAAACACTGCATGTTCTTGACTCTGAGAGTTAAATATAAATTGATTATTATTAAAGATACAAAAGTTATTCAGTCTTTTGTTGTTTGATTAAGGGCTTGTTCACTGTGGGAATGGGAAAAAAACGCAAGGTCTCGAGACGCGTTTTTTAAAAAGCTCGTGTTTACATAGAAAAACAATGGAAAAGTTAAAGTAGCTCATTGCAATGGAAAAACGTGTTCTGTGTGAACGGCCCCTCAGGCTGCTGTCACTTTGAAACCGTAAAAATAGTACCAACTTTTAGATTTGAAATAAAAATAGTGAATAAATATTGTTTTTGTGGTATACAGCCTCAATTTGCAGGTTGCGCACTGCAAACACGTCATATGAGCCCTTCTGCTACTGTATACGCACTGTGTGTGAACCTGCCGTCAGTGATGCGCAAAACCATCCTGAAACATGACAAATACTGTGTTTTGTAACTGCTGTACAATGCGGAGGAAGTAGTTCTCTTTATGAGCTTATTGAATCAGAGGTCCTGCTTGAGTAGGAGGCTGCAGGACATTAAGTAGTACATTGAATATGATCATCTGTGTCCAGTCGGATTGTTCTGTCTCTGCTGTTCCAGACTGGGCATGACCTGAGCTCAGTGTGTCCTAACACTGTGGCCAGTATTAGCCTTATGTCTCTTAACACTCAAAACCCAATTGCCCACATGCATCACTGTTTGGTTAAAATGAGCTGAAGTTACAGAGATCAAAACACTTAAATGTTTTTCTCATGCACAGGGCAATGTCCATTTAAGGGACTCTGGCATACACCGGAGTTTGTCATTTAACTCGTTGTGCCAGAGAAATGAAACGCATAAGCAGGGCAGAGTTTGGGTCACATTGAAGCCACCACATCAGTATCAGTAAAATGACTTTGCAAATCAAAATCCATATCATATAAGAAATATGATTATGTGCTATTCAAAGCCTTTTTTAAACCCACCCTCAAATAAGTGGCCACATGATGTGCCTTATCTACCTCTTGCAGAGGTTTAGTATCACTATGAAATGATTGCTTCAGAATTTTCCTATAAACCTTCACTTTTGAAGTTGCAAAACTATTCCGTTTTTGGAAGACCAGCCTGTTTATGAAGTGAGATTTACAGATGGGTGAGAAACCTACTTTGGATATAGACAAGATGTGACATAACGAGTTTCACAGATGTTTTTATGGCTTGCATTTTAGGCCAGCACAGCATTTTCATTTGGCACTGATTTCCATTTTAACTGAGCCGTCTTCCTAACATGCTATTCTCTCTCACGAAAACTTTCCGTCTGTCGAAAAGACAGAATAGTCCTAATGTACAACATTGAGTAAATACACAAATATGATTTTTATCAGTGGGGAGATTATTATTTTTTTTAAATCTATAGTTTCTTTTGCAGGATTAAATAGGTGTACATGTGTCTTCTGTATTTGATAAATTACTTTGTTTTTTTGTTGTTGTTGCTGTTTTAGGCCCTTTTAGATGTCAAAATGTATTGATTTGAATTAAAGGCTCAGATGAACTTAAATGAAAATGCTGACCCTTTTTTCCTCTGTCTCTTTTACAGATCGTGAGGACCAATCAATTCTTTGCACGTAAGTAACCATTAGGTCATCTCTTTTCAACAGTTACAGGTTACGTCAATCAGTTTGGGCTTTTGGAAGTGATTTCACATCCCAAGGGTTGCGAAGGAAATCAGCTTTTTTGGAAGCATGCATATACAGCCATGCCTGAAAACATGAGTCATGTATCATTTCGGCATTAAATATCAGTAGCGGCAGCTGTTCGGCATGTAGAGCATCTCACACTGAGTCAGACCCACAGCAAATATTTCTTGTCAGTCTATAAGAATTCATCCATAGAAATTTGAGCTCTTGATGCATTAAGCCTTATTGTCTTTGCACATTGTAAATAAGTAAACAGTCTCTCTCATATCTTTACAACATGTCTTTGTAACTGTCGGAGAGTAGGTTTTTACATCCTCTCTCAAAGTCGACCCCTTCTGACATGCTGATACCACTGCAGCACACCCACCATGAAGGCATGATGTCCATGATACCACATGTAGCTGGAATGCAGGGTTAAGGAATCTTGCAGTCAATAGCTTGAAGACAAAAAAAAAAAGCAGACATATTTAAGAGCTCTTAAAGGACTGATTTACCAAAAATGTCATCATTTACTCACCCTCATGTATATAAACAGCCATTTCAGCATTTTCGGGGGGAAATGTCAAATGGTGATGGAAAACGCATCAATTACAGTGAAGAGGAGACCATTTAATTCATACTTTTATAGCCTGAAAAGTACATACGTCTTTATGTAAACCTGTCATATAGCGTTCGTCCAATCAATGACACTGACAGCGCAAATATGCAAATAAGAACGTTAACCCAGGGTGTAGGAATGTGCAGTGTGAAACGCCAGCTTATGAATACCCAGGATTAATGGTTAAGCACAGGTAAATTATGAGAATGACCCAGGGTTAACTATTTCAAGTGTGAAAAGCCCCTTGGAATATAGTGCACAAGTCATATGGACCTTTTTTTTTTTGAGGGCCACATCCAATTTTATTGTATGGAAGAGAGCAGACATTCTGCTTTTAAGGGTCTTAATTTTCTTTAGAGAGTTTACAAATAGGTTGTTAGACGAATAATCAACCATCTGTTTGACACGTTAGTAACAATGGCATTAAGGTGCTTTTTGAATGATGACATGATAAATAATAAATGAATGAAGATCCCGTTTACAGTTAAAAAAAAAAAAAAAAAATTCAACATAAATTATATTTAACATAACAAGTACGAATGGTACAACTGTGTATATCATCATAATAATCCTACATTTTCTTTATATAATTCTTTGTTTATACTTCAATATCATTTCCAATTTTGGACCGTTTTTGTTTAATTCACCCGTCTGCTTGACATTATGCTATTATATTTCTTTGAATAAAGCCAGTATTAAGTGAATGTCTTTACAGGCCTTTGTGGAAAATGTCTGGCTGTCTTTCTAAAGATTTTTTTTCCATTTATGGGCAGATTAGGGAGAAGAATATTTGAATCAGACTTTTTGTGAAGAACTGTATTTCTTGTATCTGTATCATTGTGTCATAAGGTTAAGTAATTAAAACGCCATCTTATGCATTCCAATAATATTAAATAAGACTTTAATGTTTACTTAATAAAAGCCATGGTGTAATGCACCAGCGGTGCTGAAAGGAACTGCAGCTGGAAAAACAAACGGCAGTGCTAGCAGATTCAGGATGTAGCCTGATGGCTTATTTAGCTTGTGGAATGCATTAATCATGCAAATGTGCATAAATATGTACCCAATCTGGTTTAAAAAAATATATATTTTAATTTTTGGGGGGTTAAAGCTTTAAAAAAAGCTGTTTTATGATGTTTTGATGTTTGCTTTTAATTGTAATTTTCTTTTGCAGAGGGGAATCAGGTGCTGGAAAGACAGAAAACACTAAAAAAGTCATCCAGTACCTGGCTCACGTTGCATCGTCACATAAAGGAAGGAAGGACCACAACATTCCAGTGAGTTCCTTTTCTTTCAGCCATTCGCTGAATCATTCATTTTGAAATCCGTGTGGAATTCCACTAGTGGTTTAGATGTGGAGGGAAAGATGTGCAGTACTAAGCAGAATAAGCTAAAATGAGGCTTGAAGGTTAAAAATTTGTGTAATTGTACTTTAGAAGGTAGACTATTGACATGCCGTCTTAAAAAAAAGTGTCTACTTATACAATAGGCAAAGTTGTCAGTCTAATCGTCGTATCGTCTCTTTATGAGAGGCTTTTATACATTTTAGATGGTTAGACAAATAGTCAATCAGCATGAGCTGTTCGTAATGCCAGTTTATATACATGGTGCTTTGCAAATCATATTAGTCTAACCTATCAGTAATGCATTCACAGCTGAAGCTCTCGCAAAGTAATCTATTTTATCTTAGACACATTAGTTGGTTACAATGACATCAGGGTGCTTTTGCTGGAAGAGTCATTTTAACCAAATTAACATACATCAGTGGATAACATGCACTTGTATGTCATGGATAGTGTTGTGTGTAGATTCTAATGCTGATAATGTTGGATAGATGTTCATCCAGTAATAACTGCTGGCTCTGACGTGTGTGTAAGTAGTACACATTGCTCTTTATTTATAAATCATCTTAAAGTCTGCAGTACTGGCCTGATGACATGTATTTCCTTCAAAAATATATGAAAGCATGCTGAATAATTGTACATGCTGCAGTCATTGATCTTACTGTATTCGCATGGCCAAATATGCAACATAATAAAGGCTCAGATCTTTCCCGTGGTCTAAGATACTTGCAGAATGTGGCCCTGATGCCTTCTAACATATTACATTTGTGTATTATATACAAACAGCCAGAATCACCTAAAGCAGTCAAACTCCAGGCAAGTTCCCTTTAAGCTTTTTATACCTGCTCTGCTTGTGCATGCAAAACTAACCTGCTGTATAAACACCAATGGAATGTAGACTATCCAAAGTGAAATATTCTGCACTCTGGGATATTGCTTTATAAAAATAAACACTTTACTTTAAGGGGTTTGAATGGTTTACTTTTGATTTATTTTTTGCACAATTGGTCACATTTGCTAAATAGTTCTGAATGTATGCAATCTTCAAGATGTGTAGAGTTATTTTTTTAACTACGGATGCACCAAAATGAAAATTCTGGGCCGAAACCGAAAATTCGGGATGCACTTGGCTGAAAACTGAAACCAAAACTGACTTTTTAAAATAATTATTAATTTCTTAATAAAAATTTTCTTTTGTATAATTGTATTAATATTAGACTTTTTAAAATTAAATTCAATAATTTTATTTTATCTGAATTTAAAACATACAAGCCAATAAAATAACCACACTTTTATTTTAAAGGAACACCAAAATCAGACAGAAAATATATCACAATATTAAATTATTCTTCATTCACTTCAATGCAACAGAATCAGATTTAACAAATTCATTTTTTTGTCCAATTGTTGAAATAATGTAGAGTCCAAGCTATAATTATCAGAGCATGTGCATTGTGTAGAGTGGGAGCAGAGCAGTGTACGAGAGGGTAGCGTCATTTTAGCCGCGTTGCCCAGCTCGCTCGTGAGCGTTAAGCTCAACTTCCATAGGAATGAATTGAAAATGCTCGCTCCGCTCCAGTGTGCACAGTGAAACCTGAGCATTGATTGAACACTGAGGGGCAGGGCGGCATATATTTTCGGCTCCTATTATACGCTCATATTTTCTGTCTATTTTCTCTTTCGACCAAAAACCGAAAATGACATTTTTGGCGGCCGAAATTTTGGTGCATCCCTAATTTTAACCATCTTGGTGATGGATAAAAATATTAGAGATTAAGTAAAGGATGTCTGGATGGCTTGGGGCATAGTGGTATATTTAAAGGGATAGTTCACTTTGAAATAAATTTTTGGTATGTTTTAGCTTACCTCAAGGGCATCCAAGATGTAGGTGTCTTTTTTTCCACAGTAGTTTCAATTTTGATATTTTTAGGTCAAACCGTTCTTGTCTGTCAGTCATATAATGCAGGTCTATGGTCACTGTCTCAAAGAGCAAGCACAGAGTCCAAATTAAACAATTCCCCATCGTAAGTACACATTGATGGCCTAAGACATGAAACGAGCGGTTTGTGTGAGAAAACGAACAGTATTTATATACAGCCATGTCCAAGTGATCTGATCTGATCTGACGTGTGCGCAGACTGGTGCATAGATATATACACTAGATGTCGCCTTAAAGACATTCGTTCCAATGAACTGCCGTAGACAAGGCGACATCTAGTGTGTATATATCTATGCACCAGTCTGCGTACACGTCAGATCAGATCACTTGGACATGACTGTGTATAAGAGGTAAAAACGATATAAATACTGTTCGTTTTCTCACACAAACCGCTCGTTTCGTGTCTTAGGCCATCAATGTGTACTTACGATGGGGAATTGTTTAATTTGGACTCTGTGCATGCTCTTTGAGACAGTGACCATAGACCTGCATTATATGACTGACAGACAAGAACGGTTTGACCTAAAAATATCAAAATTGAAACTACTGCGGAAAAAAAAGACACCTACATCTTGGATGCCCTTGAGGTAAGCTAAAACATACCAAAAATTAATTTCAAAGTGAACTATCCCTTTAAGCTTGCATGATTTGAAAACCTGTCATTTTATTGGAATTTCATCTTTAATGTAGTCTGGAAGTAATGAGTTGATCCTACAATCTGACTTGATATCTAATGAAAGGTTCAGACTACACAATAATTTTTTTCTGTTACGATAGTCACTGTGTCAGGTTATGCGAATTTGACTCCTAAACTCTTGTTGTGTCGTCGACAAGAAACATGTCAGACTACACGTTGCTTCTCGATCAATCATCGCTTGCCGTCTTTAACGATGTGCGTGATGTCATCGAGAAGGCGGAACTAGCGACTGACTTCCAAAAACAAGAACGTAAACAAGCAGGCTACCGAGTGGCGTGTTAGCTTAATGCTAATTCCAGTATTCCAGTACTCACTGGGTTGCTGAAGCGTCTCTGCTATCGTTCGCCAGCATTTGTCCTTTTCACTCTGTCGTGGTAGTCCCTCATGGAAATAGTGTTCATCCACTATGACACTTTACGAGTTTAAACGACTGATTCTTGCATCGCAACACCCTTGTCGTTTTATGAATCACCACGACACCCTACGTCAAACAGATCATGCTGATATCGTGTAGTCTGAACCCGGCATGAGAACGAGAGTGTTACAGATCCTTGCACGTTTAAAGATTTTGTAGCAAAAAAACCTCATGAAATGTTTTTTGCACCACACATATAGGTCAGTTGTCTTATTTAGACCAGCAAAAGCCTTGATCATAAACTGAGAATACATCCTTCAGATATATTCACAACACATTTTGTTCAACCTTTAAATCACCCCTTGCTGAGTGTGTTCTGTCTGTCATGTTGTTTGTGTACATTTCCCTCTGTGACATTAATACCTCTGTTTCCATTGTAATGATTTGATTACAGAACGGAATCCTGTTTTATGTGAGTAGCTTGTAGTCCCTTGTTTTTTCCCCATGGTTTCTTTCTTATTTAACACCACTTCTTTGATGGGCACAAGAAATTTTTATTTTTATTCATTTTACTCTCATCTTTTGTTTTTTATGTGTTTTTACTAATGTCCTTCTGCTGTATAACATCTGTTTTCTTAATTATTCTTTTCTTCTCTCTTTGAATCCTATATATACTGTACTTTTGGGGTGATGTCAAGTAATTTATATGTCTGTAAAACTACACTGTTGCATGTTAAAATACTGCATTATGGTGCCCTGCTCAAATAACGTTGCCCTGCTCCGTCCGTGCAGTTGGAAGGTTCTTGAATGTCCATTTACAAAGAGCTCTGCTACAAAAAGCTCAAATTCCAGTAGTTCTTGGCATATTTTCTATAATAATGGAAGTGACTTTTTGATTTGTCTCATCAGACCTTCATTTTCTCGAAGTTGCTAATGAAATTTTGTCGTATTAATGGTTCATTTATCTCCTATTTAGATGAGGGTGAAACCTGTTACTGTTCTTATAAAGTTTCATTACTAATGTTTTATAAAAAGTACATTGTTCTGACTTAAGTTACTGACTTGTGCTCTCAGATACACCCAGATATGTTAAAACAATTCAGCAATTATTACACAGAGAATTGGATTAATCTTGTAGTCTATTTTAGGCCCTTTATTATATTAACTTTAAACCACAAAATTTCCTGGACTGTATCCACTATTCCGCTCGTTTTGGTCACGTAATGGGAACAGTTGGTAAAATCACAGTGGTCATTCTCTCTCATTTGTGTCGTGATGTGTTCCTGTCTCATGACAACAGCAAGAACAATGGGACACCTGTCCAAACTTCCTATCAGATGGAAATGGATAACATCAAGGGTGTCTAGGGGGTATAAAGAGGTGGATGTCCCAGATTTGCGGCGGGGGGAGCTGTGATGTGGCGCAGTGGGGCTTTGGGCGTCTGTCGTTTCTAATTTGAGGAGTTCCTGACCAACCCCACAGTGCCTGTATTTCAGGCAACCAGTGAGAATTTGCACAAAAACCCTCTCATGGCTACCCAGGCTTTAATTAGGTTTGTAGGTTAGTGTATTTTTACTCCATGTAGATGATCCGCTTCAGGCTTGAGGGTCAAATGAAGAGAAATGGATTTGCTGTAGAAGCAAGCTGATTGTTTTTAGCCATACAACATCTCAACAAAATACTGTAAAGAATGCAAATAGATGAAATTTGTGATGCAGATGAGATGGAACATTTGAGTTTGGAATAATTTGTCTCCCTCAAACTTACGTGTGTTAAAAGGGGGATGTTTAAAAAATAATTAATAAACTGATAGTTGGGTTAAACCTTACTGTTTATACAAACGAACCCTGTGCAAACTGCAAGAAAT
>NC_138738.1:34346748-34361958 GCF_965113295.1 Leuciscus leuciscus | reverse complement strand
GTGAGTCGCTCGCTGTGTGAGGAAAGTGAGTCGCCAGCTGAGGAAAGTGAGTCGCTCGCTGTGTGAGGAGACTGAGAGTGAGTCGCTCGCTGTGTGAGGAGAGTGAGTCGCCAGCTGGAGAAGTGAGTCGCTCGCTGCGTGAGGACAATGAGTCGCTCGCTGAGGAAAGTGAGTCGCTCGCTGTGTGAGGAGAGTGGAGTCGCCCGCTGAGGAAAGTGAGTCGCTAGCTTGTGTGAGGAGAGATGAGTCGCCCGCTGAGGAAAGTGAGTCGCTCGCTGTGTGAGGAGAGTGAGTCGCAGCTGTTGTGAGGAAAGTGAGTCGCCAGCTGAGGAAAGTGAGTCGCCAGCTGAGGAAAGTGAGTCGCCAGCTGAGGAAAGTGAGTCGCCAGCTGAGGAAAGTGAGTCGCCAGCTGAGGAAAGTGAGTCGCCAGCTGAGGAAAGTGAGTCGCTCGCTGTTGTGAGGACAGTGAGGTCGCTCGCTGTGTGAGGAAAGTGAGTCGCTCGCTTGTGAGGGAAAGTGAGTCCGCTCGCTGTGTGAGGAGACTGAGAGTGAGTCGCTTGCTGTGTGAGGAGACTGAGAGTGAGTCGCTCGCTGTGTGAGGAGAGTGAGTCGCCAGCTGAGGAGAGGGAGTCGCCAGCTGAAGAAAGTGAGTCGCTCGCTGTGTGAGGAGAGTGAGTCGCACAGCTGGAGGAGAGTGAGTCGCTCGCTGTGTGAGGAGAGTGAGTCGCTCAATGTGTGAGGAGAGTGAGTCGCCAGCTGAGGAAAGTGAGTCGCTCGCTGTGTGAGGAGAGTGAGTCGCCAGCTGAAGAAAGTGAGTCGCTCGCTGTGCGAGGAGAGTGAGTCGCCAGCTGAGAAAAGTGAGTCGCTTCGCTGTGTGAGGAGAGTGAGTCGCCAGCTGAGGAAAGTGAGTCGCTCGCTGTGTGAGGAGAGTGAGTCGCTCGCTGTGTGAGGAGAGTGAGTCGCCAGCTGAGGAAGTGAGTCGCTCGCTGTGTGAGGAGAGGGAGTCGCCAGCTGAGGAAAGTGAGTCGCTCGCTGTGTGAGGAAAGTGAGTCGTTCGCTGTGTGAGGAAAGTGAGTCGCTCGCTGTGTGAGGAGAGTGAGTCGCTCGCTGTTGTGAGGAGAGTGAGTCGCTCAATGTGTGAGGAGAGTGAGTCGCCAGCTGAAGAAAGTGAGTCGCTCGCTGTGCGAGGAGAGTGGAGTCGTTCGCTGTGTGAGGAAAGTGAGTCGCTCGCTGTGTGAGGAGAGTGAGTCGCTCGCTGTGTGAGGAGACTGAGAGTGAGTCGCTCGCTGTGTGAGGAGAGGGAGTCGCCAGCTGAGGAGAGGGAGTCGCTCGCTTGTGAGGAGAGTGAGTCGCCAGCTGAGGAAAGTGAGTCGCTCGCTGTGTGAGGAGAGTGAGTCGCTCAATGTGTGAGGAGAGTGAGTCGCCTGCTGAGGAAAGTGAGTCGCTCGCTTGTGAGGAGAGTGGAGTCGCTCAATGTGTGAGGAGAGTGAGTCGCCAGCTGAGGAAAGTGAGTCGCTCGCTGTGTGAGGAGAGTGAGTCGCTCGCTGTGTGAGGAGAGTGAGTCGCCAGCTGAGGAAAGTGAGTCGCTCCGCTGTGTGATGGAGAGTGAGTCGCCAGCTGAGGAAAGTGAGTCGCTCGCTGTGCGAGGAGAGTGAGTCGCCAGCTGAGAAAAGTGAGTCGCTCGCTGTGTGAGGAGAGTGAGTCGCCAGCTGAGGAAAGTGAGTCGCTCGCTGTGTGAGGAGAGTGAGTCGCTCGCTGTTGAGGAGAGTGAGTAGCCAGCTGAGGAAAGTGAGTCGCTCGCTGTGTGAGGAGAGTGAGTCGCCAGCTGAGGAAAGTGAGTCGCTCGCTGTGTGAGGGAAAGTGAGTCGTTCGCTGTGTGAGGAAAGTGAGTCGTTCGCTGTGTGAGGAAAGTGAGTCGCTCGCTGTGTGAGGAGAGTGAGTCGCTCGCTGTGTGAGGAAGTGAGTCGCTCGCTGTGTGAGGAGAGTGAGTCGCTCAATGTGTGAGGAGAGTGAGTCGCCAGCTGAAGAAAGTGAGTCGCTCGCTGTGCGAGGAGAGTGAGTCGTTCGCTGTGTGAGGAAAGTGAGTCGCTCGCTGTGTGAGGAGAGTGAGTCGCTCGCTGTGTGAGGAGACTGAGAGTGAGTCGCTCGCTGTGTGAGGAGAGGGAGTCGCCAGCTGAGGAGAGGGAGTCGCTCGCTGTGTGAGGAGAGTGAGTCGCCAGCTGAGGAACGTGAGTCGCTCGCTGTGTGAGGAGAGTGAGTCGCTCAATGTGTGAGGAGAGTGAGTCGCCAGCTGAGGAAAGTGAGTCGCTCGCTGTGAGGAGAGTGAGTCGCTCAATGTGTGAGGAGAGTGAGTCGCCAGCTGAGGAAAGTGAGTCGCTCGCTGTGTGAGGAGAGTGAGTCGCTCGCTGTGTGAGGAGAGTGAGTCGCCAGCTGAGGAAAGTGAGTCGCTCGCTGTGTGAGGAGAGTGAGTCGCCAGCTGAGGAAAGTGAGTCGCTCGCTGTGTGAGGAGAGTGAGTCGCCAGCTGAGGAAAGTGAGTCGCTCGCTTGTGAGGAGAGTGAGTCGCTCGCTGTGTGAGGAGAGTGAGTCGCCAGCTGAGGAAAGTGAGTCGCTCGCTGTGTGAGGAGAGTGAGTCGCCAGCTGAGGAAAGTGAGTCGCTCGCTGTGTGAGGAAAGTGAGTCGCACAATGTGTGAGGAGAGTGAGTCGCCAGCTGAAGAAAGTGAGTCGCTCGCTGTGCGAGGAGAGTGAGTCGCCAGCTGAGGGAAAGGGAGTCGCTCGCTGTGTGAGGAGAGTGAGTCGCCAGCTGAGGAAAGTGAGTCGCTCGCTGTGTGAGGAGAGCGAGTCGCCAGCTGAGGAAAGTGAGTCGCTCGCTGTGTGAGGAGAGTGAGTCGCTCAATGTGTGAGGAGAGTGAGTCGCCAGCTGAAGAAAGTGAGTCGCTCGCTGTGTGAGGAAAGTGAGTCCGCTCGCTTGTGTGAGGAGAGTGAGTCGCCAGCTGAGGAAAGTGAGTCGCTCGCTGTGTGAGGAGAGTGAGTCTCCAGCTGAGGAAAGTGAGTCGCTCGCTGTGTGAGGAGAGTGAGTCGCCAGCTGAGGAAAGTGAGTCGCTCGCTGTGTGAGGAGAGGAGTCGCCAGCTGAGAAAGTGAGTCGCTCGCTGTGTGAGGAGAGTGAGTCTCCAGCTGAGGAAAGTGAGTCGCTCGCTGTGTGAGGAGAGTGAGTCGCCAGCTGAGGAAAGTGAGTCGCTCGCTGTGTGAGGAGAGTGAGTCTCCAGCTGAGGAAAGTGAGTCGCTCGCTGTGTGAGGAGAGTGAGTCGCCAGCTGAGGAAAGTGAGTCGCTCGCTGTGTTGAGGAGAGTGAGTCTCCAGCTGAGGAAAGTGAGTCGCTCGCTGTGTGAGGAGAGTGAGTCGCCAGCTGAGGAAAGTGAGTCGCTCGCTGTGTGAGGAGAGTGAGTCGCCAGCTGAAGAAAGTGAGTCGCTCGCTGTGTGAGGAGAGTGAGTCTCCAGCTGAGGAAAGTGAGTCGCTCGCTGTGTGAGGAGAGTGAGTCGCCAGCTGAGGAAAGTGAGTCGCTCGCTGTGCGAGGAAAGTGAGTCGTTCGCTGTGTGAGGAAAGTGAGTCGCTCGCTGTGTGAGGAAAGTGAGTCGCTCCGTGCGGCCCAAACCATTCGGAGAAAGCAGCTCCCTAAACTTACCGTTCAAAGCAACAATGCTGCTAAAAAACTACAGATAAATATTCATAGGTTTAGTAAAAACTAGATTAGTCAACAAGCAAGAGCAAAGGTAAACCTACCAACATCCATTGCCATGATTTTTTGAAAGACTTATCGCGAGAGGAAAAAATTACGTTTTAGTCGCATAACATCGGTTAATGGAAACGCCGTCATTTCGCAATAGTTTATCGATATTTAGAAAAACAAATCGCAAAAGATTTGTGCAAATCTGTAATGGAAACGCGCCTAGTCACTGATATAGGGAGTGTAATCAAGATGTGCAGGTGATCAGAACTCAGGTGACTGTGATCTGGTGGGTGGAGTGCAGTGATCAGGTGCTGTGGGTGTAAGTGATGGCTCTGTTGACTCCGTGACAGAAGTGGAGCCTGATGTTGGTGTAGCTGTCTGCATTGTACTTAATGAGAAGGAAAATATGATTGTTGTATGGTTCTATGTTGAACATGTGTGCCTCAAGTTCCTTAAATGCAGAGCCCCCATGGAGTTCCAGAACCTGTGTGGATAGCCTGGTTTTAAATTTGCTGTCCAATTCTGAGATGTGCCTTGTGAGTAAGTGCTGTTGAATACACCTCTCAGCTGTTTTGCAGATTTTTAGGACACTGTCTGATGGTCTGATAAGTCCCCACCTCGGGACTTCATGTTGATGAGGGTGTGTCCAAACTCATCTTGGAAAGAGCTCTCTACACTGAGTCCTGATAAACAGGTAAGGCAGTGAATCTTCTTTGTAACTGTTGTGACTACGAAGCCAGCTATGTATTCAACCACAGCCTCTTTAAACATGGACAGACTGGGAAGGCTTGTGGTGATATTTGTTTCCGTGTTCTCTTCTGTTTCAGGTTGCATGTCACTTTGCGGAAACGAAAACATATCAGGCGTGGAGGTCGAACGGGACAGTTGGAGATTATGTGTCCTTCTCCCCCACAGTACAGACATAGATGATTTAACCACCTCCTTTGACGCTCCGCCAGTCAAGTCAAGTCATCTTCATTTATATAGCGCTTTTAACAATGTAGATTGTTCCAAGGCGGCTTCACAGAGATACAAGGCTAGTTTAAAGTAACATAGATTTTTTTGGCTTTATAGTATGGCGGGCTGGAAGGTCCAAAAATAGGACTAATGATTTGTCGTGGGAAGTCACTATCCTATAGTCCCTAGCTACTCACTTTCCCACTGATATGCCAGCGGTGGATCTGTATACGTACTCTCCTCACACAGCGAGCGACTCACTTTCCTCAGTTGGCAACTCACTCTCCTCACACAGCGAGCGACTCACTTTCCTCAGCTGGCGACTCACTCTCCTCACACAGCGAGCGACTCACTCTCCTCACAAGCGAGCGACTCACTTTCCTCAGCTGGCGACTCACTCTCCTCACACATTGAGCGACTCTCTCTCCTCACACAGCGAGCGACTCACTTTCCTCAGCTGGCGACTCACTCTCCTCACACAGCGAGCGACTCACTTTCCTCAGCTGGCGACTCACTCTCCTCACACAGCGAGCGACTCACTCTCCTCACAAGCGAGCGACTCACTTTCCTCAGCTGGCGACTCACTCTCCTCACACATTGAGCGACTCACTCTCCTCACACAGCGAGCGACTCACTCTCCTCAGCTGGCGACTCACTCTCCTCACACAGCGAGCGACTCACTCTCCTCAGCTGGCGACTCACTCTCCTCACACATTGAGCGACTCACTCTCCTCACACAGCGAGAGACTCACTTTCCTCAGCTGGCGACTCACTCTCCTCACACAGCGAGCGACTCACTCTCCTCACACAGCGAGCGACTCACTTTCCTCAGCTGGTGACTCCCTCTCCTCACACAGCGAGCGACTCATTCTCCTCACACAGCGAGCGACTCACTTTCCTCAGCTGGCGACTCACTCTCCTCACACAGCGAGCGACTCACTTTCCTCAGCTGGCGACTGACTCTCCCCACACAGCGAGCGACTCACTTTCCTCAGCTGGCGACTCACTCTCCTCACACAGCGAGCGACTCACTTTCCTCAGTTGGCGACTCACTCTCCTCACAAGCAAGCGACTCACTTTCCTCAGCTGGCGACTCACTCTCCTCACAAGCGAGCGACTCACTTTCCTCAGCTGGCGACTCACTCTCCTCACACAGCGAGCGACTCACTCTCCTCACAAGCAAGCGACTCACTTTCCTCAGCTGGCGACTCACTCTCCTCACACAGCGAGCGACTCTCTTTCCTCAGCTGGCGACTCACTCTCCTCACACAGCGAGCGACTCTCTTTCCTCAGCTGGCGACTCACTCTCCTCACACAGCGGGCGACTCACTCTCCTCACACAGCTAGCTACTCACTTTCCTCAGCTGGCGACTCACTCTCCTCACACAGCGAGCGACTCACTTTCCTCAGCGGGCGACTCACTCTCCTCACACAGCGAGCGACTCACTTTCCTCAGCGAGCGACTCATTGTCCTCACGCAGCGAGCGACTCACTTCCTCAGCTGGCGACTCACTCTCCTCACACAGCGAGCGACTCACTCTCAGCCTCCTCACACAGCGAGCGACTCACTTTCCTCAGCTGGCGACTCACTTTCCTCACACAGCGAGCGACTCACTTTCCTCACACAGCGAGCGACTCACTCTCAGTCTCCTCACACAGCGAGCGGCTACCTTTCCTCAGCTGGCGACTCACTTTCCTCACACAGCGAGTGACTCACTTTCCTCACACAGCGAGCGACTCACTTTCCTCAGCTGGCAACTCACTCTCCTCACACAGCGAGCGACTAACTTTCCTCAGCTGGCGACTCACTCTTCTTAATTTCACTTAAATGACAATTAATAGGTCATTTTCATTGCCATTTAAGTGAAATTACTGAACTTAAATATACAAGCTTGATAAAAATGATCATTCTAGAAGAAGATTTCAGATGGCACTTAGAGCCCACATGGAAAGAATCTATATGAGGATATATGCGCATATATGAAACCTATATGCAGTTTATATGCACATATATGCTGCATATATACAGCATATATGCACATATATGATAATATATATGCTGCATATATGCGTATATATGCCACATATAGGCATAATTGAGGTGCATATATGTGCATATACAGGCCATATAGGTCTCCTGTATTGCTTCTTTATACATATAAGCCCTATATGTACATACAAGATATGTCTCCTATAGCTCATGGCAGGATGGTCATTTTGTAGCTCATATCTCACTTTGGAAACTGTCATACATGATGCCTAACTCAGATAGGCACATCTATCAATTCGAAGCTCACGGAGCTGAGATCAAAAAGATAAAAATAAAAAAATTAAAAAAAATTCTGTTCAGTTTTTTGTCTTATTTTTGTTCTTGTACTATTTGATTGTTCTTAAGTAAATAAATAATGTAAATTTCTACATTTTGGGGTTTTATTTATGTTGCCTACACTGTAAAAAAAAGTGTACTTTTACAGGTAATGGTCTGTATTTTTTTAACAGAATTTTACCGTTTTGTCATTATAGTGAATGCCTGTTATTTTACAGATATTTGCTGTAATTTAAAGGTCCACTATTAAATTTACAGGTAATTGCTTGTATTTTGGTTTTACATCAATTTACGTTTTTTAAGGAACTTGTCTGTATTTTTACAAAGTAATATTTTACAGATTTTTTTCTGTGAAATTAGAAAACAAAGAAAAGAAGGTATAACTGCAGAAATCTGCATCTATTCAATATGTTGTCCTTACAGATTATTAAGCATGTGGGGGTTAAAGTGAGGTTTTTTTTAAGGTTAAATAATAGTATTTGTACATACAGCCTACCCTACATAGGCTACAGTAGACCTGTATTGAATTGTTTTTAGGCTATAGTCTTTTAATCTTGTCTTGCAAATAGATGCTCATTTTGATCATTATTTCATTGTCTTATTCTCCCATAATTTCATGTATATTTTATTAATATTTTTCTAAATCTCCGTTGCTGCACATTCAGGGCTTTGTGTGTGTGTGTGTGTGTGTGTGTGTGTGTGCGCGCGCGCGCACGCGATGACGCAGATTCAAATTCGCCGCCATTACGTTTCCGCTGTTTAGTCCCGCCCACAACGGTCAGCTGATCAGTCGACTTTGGATCTGTATCAAGTGCAAGTGGGAGATTTGAATTCAGTCTACTCTCCTGAAGTGGATTGTGAGATTAACAGGGGTTCAATATGACACCTCATAATTCAAAGCAATCGTGTTCGTCGAGAGCAGCCGTGAGCAGCCGTGAGCAGGAGCCCTAGCTGTTGTCAGTTTGGATTCTTCGGAAATAGCACCCTTTTCAGTGAGTCTGGTTCGTCACAGCGGACATCATGCCAACCGATCACCGGCTGAGGTAAGAGTCTGCATGTGAACGATATTTTATATTACATTTGTGTTAAGTTTACGTTACAGTTTTCAAGCTAACATTAGCATTTTAAATGATGAGCTGGAGGCAAAACACTGAAAATGTAGCATGCATCTTTACATTTTCCATCTGTTTTAAGAAAGATCAGTTGAACCCACACCTCAAAAAATACCTAAAACAAGCTTTCGTAGACTTGTTATACATAAAGTCCGTTTAATTGTGTATAAAATCTTTGTTAATACGCGATAGTATCTGTCAGTAAATCAATCTCTTAAATGGCGGGACATTTTTAAACACTGTCTGGAAGCTGAAAATTTTTTATTACCATTTTTAATAACCACAGTTATACTACAAATAGGCCTAACGTTACCAAGGTTTTTTTTTTTTTGGTTAAACCATAGTTAATTTTCATAAGGGTTAATGTGGTTATCAAGACCGTTAAGAAAACGAATTCAGCAAATACTGTACTTGTTGTTGATACAGGAAAACACATGAGGCTAGAATATGAACACCACATGATAAATTCCATATTCTGGCTGCATGCTTGCCAACACGTCAGTTGAGGTTTTGCATTGTCCCAGTGGAACATATTCTGACATATGCAAATGTAATACTGAGTTGTAAAAAAAAATATATATATATATATATTTGTGATTTCAGGTCAAGTGGAAAGCAGAATGATCATGGCAAACAAGGTATGGGAAGAAGTAATTTAAAATATTGTAATGGCCGAGTCTTCTGATTCCATATGATTGCACTAAAAGTGGCAAAAAATTTAATTTGTTTTATACTATATTTTCCCATGTGAATATTCATTTGATCCTTGTGAGGCCACTGGAGCTGCACAAGGTTTGGTTTTGCTTCAGTAAGACCACGATTGTGTTAGATTCCACCCATCTATTATTATTATTTTTTTGTATTGTAACTAGGCTCTGTCATTTAGAAACATGGGTTTTCCTATCACTTATAATGACATATATCTCTACCTTTCATTCCAGCCAGAGGATCTGACGGTTGCTGCTCGCATCTCAGCCTACCTGATGGAAAATTCTTGCTGGATGAATGACCTTCACCTTCAATTCAACCTTGCCAAGACAAAACTGCTTATGGTTTCACTTTCAGCCAAACCATGCGATCCTGCTGATTTGCCTTATACAACACCAGAAAGATCCGGCCCTTCCTGTCGGAGTCACACAACTCCTTGTCTAAGCTCTTGTTCTATCCAGACTGGACTATTGTAATGCTCTCCTGGCAGGCCTTCCAGCATCAGTCAAACCTCTGCAACTGATCCAGATGCTGCAGCAAGACCTAAACTCACTGCTTCAGATCTATGTGTCTCCAGAAGCTTGTGTTCTGCAAGTGAACGGCGCCTTGTGGTGCCATCATCCCAAAGAGACACAAAACCACTTTCACTGACCTTTACCTGGACTGTTCCCTGCTGGTGGGATGACCTGCCCAACTTAACACATTTTCAAGAAACTGCTAAAGATCCATCTTTTCATAAACACTTGACCCAATAATACTAAATCTTTGTTTTAATAATAAATAAATAAACTTGTATACTGTGCTACACTAACTGGGACTTGTCACTGCACTTGTTGCTTCTATTGTTCTCTTAATTTTTAAGTCACTTTGGATAAAATGTAATTGTAAATGTGTAAAATAAGTTATATTAGAGTATAAAGGCATACAGCAATTGCCTTTTAATGTAGATATTTTTACATGTTCTAAATTATATACTAAGATTGTATTTCCTATCATTCACATATCTTGATGTTCAGTGTTTGTTTAATGAGTAATACTGTAAATGTGCAGGTATTTTGTACTTATACGTTTAATTAATTTAACAGAAATTGACTGTACATTTGCTATTATTAAGTACTTAATTAGAGATTGGTCAAAGTTGTGAAATTGGAAATGCCTTAACTGTAAATATACAAACTTTGAATTTGAATTTATGTATTTAATGCATTTTTATACATAACTTCATAGTTATTATACACAGGAAAAACTATATATTAAAAGATAATTACTGTAGATAGACAGCATTATTATAAAATAACTTTATAAAACCCTAAATTTACAGTTTAACTTGAAAGTTAAATGTTTTTTTTAAAATGTAATTTGACATCATTTATCCGTTTTTCCACGGTTTAATAAGCCATTATCAACAGTAATGTACTGTAATTTAATAAATTTTGACTGTAAAGTCAATTCTGTATTTTCACTGTTTTTGCCTGTAATTTTGTGAAATGGTTATTTGCTGTAATTTAACGGAATCCGTCTGGAAACTTTGCTGCCATATAGGTGAGCATATATAGGTGAACATGTATGTGCATACATGTACATATAATATAGGAAAACGGCCAATTTTATATATGTCACATATATTAAAAACATATATCAAAACATATATGTTTATATAGGTTCTTTCCATAGGCTTTTGCATCTGAACTCTTCAAATGTAAAAAAAAAAAAATTTGCAATGAGAATCAATTTAAGATTATTGGTTCAGAATAAATGACTTTTACAACACAAAAATTTAACACTTTACTGAAGTAGTTAGTTATTGCACCAATACAGTACTTGAAAAGGGTAGAGATTTTATTATAATATTTGGCCAATGTAGGCTACATGACTGAGTTAAATTTTGGTGTTGTAAAAGTCATTTATTCTAAACCAATAATCTTAAATTGATTCTCATTGCAAATTTTTTTTTTTTTACATTTGAAGAGTTCAGATGCAAAAGCCTCTAAGTGCCAAGTGAGTCGCTCGCTGTGTGAGGAGAGTGAGTCGCTCAATGTGTGAGGAGAGTGAGTCGCCAGCTGAGGAAAGTGAGTCGCTCGCTGTGTGAGGAGAGTGAGTCGCCAGCTGAGGAAAGTGAGTCGCTCGCTGTGTGAGGAGAGTGAGTCGCTCAATGTGTGAGGAGAGTGAGTCGCCAGGTGAGGAAAGTGAGTCGCTCGCTTGTGAGGAGAGTGAGTCGCTCGCTGTGTGAGGAGAGTGAGTCGCCAGCTGAGGAAAGTGAGTCGCTCGCTGTGTGAGGAAAGTGAGTCGCTCGCTGTGCGAGGAGAGTGAGTCGCCAGCTGAGGAAAGTGAGTCGCTCGCTGTGTGAGGAGAGTGAGTCGCCAGCTGAGGAAAGTGAGTCGCTCGCTGTGTGAGGAGAGTGAGTCGCTCAATGTGTGAGGAGAGTGAGTCGCCAGCTGAAGAAAGTGAGTCGCTCGCTGTGTGAGGAGAGTGAGTCTCCAGCTGAGGAAAGTGAGTCGCTCGCTGTGTGAGGAGAGTGAGTCGCCAGCTGAGGAAAGTGAGTCGCTCGCTGTGTGAGGAAAGTGAGTCGTTCGCTGTGTGAGGAAAGTGAGTCGCTCGCTGTGTGAGGAGACTGAGAGTGAGTCGCTCGCTGTGTGAGGAGAGGGAGTCGCCAGCTGAGGAGAGGGAGTCGCCAGCTGAAGAAAGTGAGTCGCTCGCTGTGCGAGGAGAGTGAGTCGCCAGCTGAGGAAAGTGAGTCACTTGCTGCTTAGGAGACTGAGAGTGAGTCGCTCGCTGTGTGAGGAAAGTGAGTCGCTCGCTGTGTGAGGAAAGTGAGGAGAGTGAGTCGCCAGCTGAGGAAAGTGAGTCGCTCGCTGTGTGAGGAGAGTGAGTTGCCAGCTGTGTGAGGAGAGTACGTATACAGATCCACCGCTGGCATATCAGTGGGAAAGTGAGTAGCTAGGGGCTATAGTATAGTGACTTCCCACGTCAAATCATTAGTCCTATTTTTGGACCTTCCGGCCCACCATATTATAGCAGTTGAATGAAGTTATTTGATTGATTCACTTCCGTCGCAACGATCATTAGTTATTAACTTAGGGGCCGCTAACACGACACTGTTAACAGGAAACTCTGCACAGACTTTAAACGCGAAACCTCTGAGAACCACTGATGGCGTGCACATGTGTATTACAAGTTCAGTCTATTGGTATGCACGTTTGAATATGTGCACAGGTTTGTAATCCACTACAAACCAAGCCTTAAAAAACTACTTGTCTGGTTTTAACATTTTGATACAGAATTTGATCCCTTCAAGGTAGATACGCAAACCGAATTTTCCCGACAATGCTTTATCTGTAGAGTGGTAAAGGTTTCTCCATAAGGAGAAACTAGTTGGCACTTTAGCACCCCGCTATGACATCGGGTCCAGGCACAGGTCCTTCATCAGATCTGGATACAGCCTGGATCCAGCAGGCTACGGGAAAACCTCGGGATAAACAAAAACACTCAAATTAGCGTAGATGCCATTCTTCTTATGATGTAACGAGTACATCAGGATTTATGGGAAGTGTTCCCGGTTCCGGCTGATCTGATCTATGCAGCCTAACATTGAATTATATACAGTAAGTTGTAACAATAACGACTCGGGGTAAATGTGAATTAGCTCAAGAATATAGGGAATATTAATATTTATGACTCATGGTCATAATTCATAAGTCGCATGTACATTTATTTTATCAATTATCGAGATTACCTTGTTCTGTACTGTCTGATCATGACAGTTAAGAAGGGAGTATCCCTTTTCAAACTCCAAGAAAGTTTTGTCTTCTGGCCACGAATATCAAACTTTCTGAGTTTATGAATTAAAACTACTCAAGGTAGTCAATATCGAGCTTGTAGCTTAGATCTTTAATTTCATTGACTTTATAAGGTGGGTTTTCAAACACAGAGACAATTAAAAGTATAAATGGGTTTATTAATAAAATGGCACACACTAGAGATTATATAAACTACAAACATAAACGTACGTAAAAATGCAAACAAACCAATAAACATTTAACCGAACAAAAACATAAAACATAGCGTGATCAGAATGAAATGAAATGAAAGGAAGAAAGATATAGAGAGAAGGGAAAAGCTAGTAATTATTACATACAGAAACCTACGTTACGAGACACCTGGAACAGCTTTTATAGGAATCAATATACTTGCGAGTGCTCTTTCTGGTCAGGCTGAAGCTGATGCAAGAAGCGAGGATGGTGTCCTGTTTCTGCTGCGTCTTCCGGTGTCGCGGGAAGCTTGAAAGGCTCACTGAATGTAATGTTACCGAGAAAGTTCAGATTCGTCTCCCGGGATGGGAGAGGCTGGAAATCTTAGTTGCAAAGACCGGCAGCTACGACTCGAACATGGGTTCGTTCGATGGAGAAGGCCAGGGCCTCCTTCAGATGTTCCTTGGAGAAGCGCTGCGCCGGGGAGAGGATCAAGAGAAGTTGGATGAGTTGAGAGAGGGACGAGAGATTTAGAGAGAGGCGAGAGAGCGAGGAAACTGACGGTTTGGACTTTTATCAGTGTCCCATGTGCCGTCCCCTCCTTCGTGTAGGACGAATCAGCTGTCGAGATTTTTCGAGCGGGAAGATTCCTTTGTCCGGTTAGACACGCCCACTCGAATGAGTCATGAGTGACTTTAACTTGAGAGGATTTTCTCCAGACATATGAACTTATGAAACAATGCGCATCACTGAATTCTGCTATCGGAATTCAACTCCGTTAGCTGGAGAGGATTACAGAGATATCAAAAATAGAATATAGGCATTGTAGCAATGCAAGATACATTATTATGCATTTGTATAGGCATTAGCAGTTCTATAAATGTTACAAATAGGACATATGCTTTCCTATGGTTTACACACACCTCTTAACACACAAATATATATATTTATTACATTTAAGAGTGACTTTATGGGTAAAAGTCCTTTTCTGTAGGGGCTTTCTGTTTCAAAGTCCAGAGTGTTTGTGTGTGTGTGTGTGTGTGTGTGTGTGTGTGTGTGTGTGTGTGTGTGTGTGTGTGTTGGAATGTTGCGACCCTGTTATCTCATGCATAGGGCTGGATGAGCCAACTTTTATGACCTGCCAATGAGCTCGGGTTACGGGATGCGATTCTACTGGGAGAACATTCTTCAGAAATATATTTCAGAGCCAAACACTCGAAGATCATAACTATATGATCAAAACAACATTAATCACACATGCATACAGGAAGTTCAGATACAAGCAGTGGTGTAGTCTACGTGATACGCAGGTATACGCCGTATACCCACTAGAAAAGGCCAAGGATTTGCGTATACCCACTTAAAAAAAGCGTGAGGATACGTATCAACTTCGTTTTGTGTCAGAACTTTCACACTTTCATTCATAAATTCACCCCGTCTGTGTTTGCGAAGCGACGGATCGAATCGCGGAATCCAGTCACAAATGGAACTTGCTATATAAAGCAGAACGTCACGGATTTAGGCTATTTTTGAATGAATAAATCAAAAGTAGCTGCTGTACAATGAATCAAATCTCGATATGGACTAGTGTCTATGAATATTAAAGCTAAAAGAGACTGCAATTGTTCTACGCGTCTCTGGGAATGAGCGCTCAGTGTGCTCCACTACACACACACACACACACACACAGAAGCACGCGTGACTCACGCTCGTGGTGTTTTCAGCGTTTCACTGTATTGAGACATGATGTAGGCTACACATGTGCATTTCATCGCAGAGCTGCTATGAGAGTCACTTGATGAGAATTTCACCATTTCATTTGATAAAACTATCGTCATTCATTCGTTTCATATACACACAGAAACTGTTATGTCTTTACGACAACCTGTCAAAATAAAAGTTCTGTATAACTTGAAGAAATTATAACAGAAATATATTACTATTGCACAGAGTATACTTCAGGCCTAATAATAATAATAATAATAATAATAGTTTATTAAAACAAACAGAAACTCAAATGTCTACAACCCACCAAAATAAAAGTTCGGTCTAACTCAAATTAATTAGAAAGGAATTGCACAGTAAAATGTATTTTAAAATTATTATTTTTTCAAAAACACCATTTCTAAAAGTAAATTTGTATTTGTGCCTATAATGTTTTTTTTTTTTAATTGTTGATAATTGTCAACTGATAAAACCAGTGCTTCAGGGACCATATTCATATAACAAATAAATAAGTTGATAACACTTAGTATTTCATAATGCTCTCAATTACATGTCGATGCATACTGTATGCATTAGTGAGTGTGGTGGTGCTTATGGGGTGACGCTCTGGGCTGGGTGAGTATATTAGAGTGGGTTATATTAGAGTATACTCACTACAAAAAACTAGACTACACCACTGGATACAAG
>NC_138738.1:34254248-34341748 GCF_965113295.1 Leuciscus leuciscus | reverse complement strand
GAATGCTGTAGGGAAGGTGCCAGTATGGAGGGATGAGTTGATGATGTGTGTGAGTGATGGTAGAAGTGTGTATATATATATGTATGTGTGTGTGTGTGTGTGTGTGTGTGTGTATATATATATATATATATATATATATATATACACACACACATATATATATATGGGGAAACTATTGGCCCATGTGATGTAACATGAATTGTGTGCAGCTTTACAAATTCATACCATTAGTATATGAGTACGTTCATATTAATAGAATAAAATGTAGCCTTATGGGTAATGTGGATTATACTAACATTCTATTTGTGTATCACAGACTTGGAGAATTGTGGAGAATATGTAAGTATCTAGTCAAATCTCATATTGGAGGAAGAAGGTAAGTACATAGTATGGAGTCAAGGTAAGCAACAAATCTTGTCTACACCAAAGCATGATATATTCAGTATATTTTACTCAAATCGTACGTGGTGAAAAAAATCAGCTCTTGGACTCATACAGCATAATATGTAATATTTCATAATATCTGCTGTTGTCACTTTTCAAAATGATAATAGTCTATCAGTTGCAGTTTTGGAGTCAATTTCTCCAGACATACAGTAATGGGCTGGATATGTCACAGTAAGTAAAAGTCTAATCATATAACTTGGATCCAAAGTAAGATTATTAGTAGTATATTCAGATGTCTGCATTTTTAATCTTAAAGATGTATAATTGCTGTACAGTATATTGATCCAATTGCTCCATTGTTGCTTGAAATGAATATCTTTATGGGCCCTATCTTACACACAATATTTTCTTTATATTATATATAAAATGTATTTTATATATGTATATTATATATAAAGAAGTATATTATATATATCTTTTTTTAGACCATGCACTTAGATCGTTAAAACAGGGCCCTACATCTTTATATATTTAATATTCTGACTGTAATTGTCTCTGTGTTAGGTTCAGAATGCTGTGTCCCAGGGACTCACTGGTGTAGCGTGCACTGATGAGCAATTCTACTGGAATGCTGGAACCCAGAGGAACCTTGCCCCAAAGCGGTTAGTGGACATCAGGTTTGCACACCATAGAGACACTGACCAATTTCAGCACATAGAAGCAAGGTCACAATGCCCACCTCTGCCTCCCACCCCTGCATTTTAATCTCATGTAAAGCTGAGGGAGAGCTTGAGCCACCTGAAGCTGCCTGTAGGAAGCCTGCTTTACAAATGTCGTAATGCTCAACCAAACGAAGAGCCATCCCAGCCAGATTTCCTCCCACATGGGGTACATGATGTTCCAGCCACCTGCCAGAAATGTTATTTTACAATACCTTCATTGCGCTTGACCTGACCAAATCTGCATCACTGGAGCGCATCACCAATGAGCGGAGTTCCTCACACATATGGCATGAAGCTTGTAAGATTCGCATCACTGCTAGCTCTGCCAAGAGGGTTCCAGTCAGAGCCACTCCTGAGAAGTTCCTTAATGAGCATCTCTACCCAAGGTTCCACGGAAATGCAGCTACACGCTATGGGAACGAGAGTGAGCTCAAAGCTTGCCAGTGGCTCAAAGGCTGTGGCTACTCTGTCATTCACAGAGGCACTGTGGTCAGCACAGAAGAGCCATGGCTGTTGGCAAGCCCTGATGGAGTGTTGAACACAGAAGAACTGTTAGAGATCAAATGTCCAGTCTTGGGGAAATCCCAATGTCAATATTTACTTTCTAGCCATAAGAAGTGTGCCTGATTCTTGAAAATATCATCCCCAACTATGTCCCTGAACCTTGAGCAAGCCAATGACAGGGGCATGTAGGCAGCATCTCCTTCTTGAAGAACAACTTCAAGAAGTATGTTCCTCAGCAACGCTCCTGATAACTGAAAAGATAGCAACAGTTAGCACAGGCCGTTAAAAAATGTTAAAAAGCACATTATATAACATTATTCAACTACCTTGAAGATGAAGCATGATGGAGGGTCATCGTCTTTTAACAGCTCATCCTTAAAGAAAAATATAAGTGGATTAAAATTGTTCTATGATACACATTTTAAATCATCATTAAAATTGATTATGCATACCTTGCTAAAAACAGAGGGCACAACTGGGGTTTGGTCTGATAAAATGAAGTAATTTAAAATTAGCTGACCAATATTATAGTTACATAATTTGAAACCCAGCATAGTATGTATTTTGTTTCATATCAAAGTTCTTACTTTCATATGCAAGTTCAGTTTTTTTCTTCCCATAGGTTTCAGGGAGTGCAGAGCATTCTTCTTCTTTTGAAAGAGGATTAGAATAAAAAAAAGTGATAAAATTATCCATTAATTTTTAATTTGACAAAAAAATATCAGCAAAATATAAAAAGCTGACAATACCAGCTACAACAGCTCGTTCACATCTTTCACTGATAAGTGAACCTAAAACACAATAACATGCGTTTCACATTTATTTCACTGATTGTTAGGAGTAATACATTTTATAAAATAATTATGATATTAAAACAAATGTTTCAATTACATTACACTGTGGATTACGCATAAAAAGCATAACTACAATGAAAACAAGTTTTAAAAGAATTGCATGCATTGTACAATTAAGTTAGGAGTTGTATTCTAATATCAAATCCATTTACAAAACGTTTAAGACCTTTACAATTTCATCATCATATTCTTTATTCAGGACATACATAAAAAAATGGTCCATAGCACTATACAAACATACACATAATAATAATAAAAAATAAAAACCACAAACACAAAGAGAGTGTTCAAATATTAGCATATAGACTAAAACGCCAATGGTTCCACAATCTCGAAGTGAACCTAACTGCACTCAATGCAGGATTCACTAGTGTTGCAATGATGCTGTTATATGACTCTGCTAATCTACACATACATCTGTACATGAGATTCCTGAGTACAGCAGGACACGTAAATACATTAGCACTTACACACATTTGGCTCGCACTGCCCCATCGTGGCAATTTAAGCAGCAGCCTCAAACCATCATTATATGCCACATTGAGTTTCTGCATACTGCTTTTTTTATAGCGCCGCCACAAGTGGGCAGTGTACATCGGAGTGCAAAAAGCTTTAAAAAGTGTAGTCTTCACAGATAGTGAACACATACTAAATTTGCGATTCAGCATATTAGCTTGTGCATACAACATACAATACTGTCTATGAATGTCCCTATCATCAGACAGGTCATCAGTTATATAATGTCCCAAATATTTGACCTCATCACACACTTTAAGTAAAATACCCGACAGAAAAAAAGCAGGAAATGAGAGTTTATTGTCCTCCCTGCTTCTAGCAATCATTATATTACTCTTCTTAGAATTGAAAGTAATATCAAAGTCTGAGCCATATTGAGAACATACCCTTAGTAGCTGTTGAAGGCCAGCACTATATGGACAAAAAATGACCAGGTCATCCGCGTACATGAGGTGGTTAATAATGGTGTCCCCAACCATACAGCCTGTTCCACATTTGTTTAACAACTTTGATAGATCATCCATATAAATATTAAAGAGAAAAGGAGATAAGATGCTTCCCTGCCTAACGCCATTACTTACATTGAACGAGGCAGACATAAAGTTACTCCATTTCACATACATTGACTGATGGGCATACCAAAAGGCCAAGATTCTCACTAAATATTTGGGAACCCCTCTATTATGCAATTTGTAAAACAGTTTCTCATGATTTACCCGATCAAAGGCTTTAGAAGCATCAATAAAACACATAAAGATTGTTGAATTATGCCTGTTATATAAATCTAAAACCTCCTTTAGGGCAAAAATACACATATCAGTGCCATGTTTAGGTTTGAAGCCAAACTGATTGTCAGAGGTCAAGACAAAATGTTCTAGCCTATTCAATATAATCCTCTCCAAGACCTTGGATAAAATACTGGCTAAAGCTATAGGCCTGTAATTATCCAAGCTGTTTATCTTACCAGCTTTTCCTTTAATGACAGGCACTAGTGTGACAGATAAAATAGAATCAGGTAAAATACCATGGACTAACAACCCAGTAAAACAAATAGCAATTAGAAGACAGAGTTTTCTACTTGCAAATTTTAAATGCTCCGCAGATATCTCATCCATACCGCATGCCTTATTATCCTTTAGCATCATAATTGCATCATATATTTCTTGAGGTAGAACAATTGCATCTTCAATACTGTCAATGTCACCCATTGTAAAAGACTTACTTTTAACACAATTAAACAGCTCATAATAATGTTTCTGCCACAATTGAGTAATTTCTTCCGAGCCGTTGACACCATCAATATTCGTTGGTAACGATGTTTTACAGTTATTCATTCTTTTGATTTCTTTCCAGAACTCAATAGGACTATTATATTGCAGCTTCCTTGCCAAAGAGTCCGACCTCATTGTATTTTCCTTCCTCTTAATGAAACGTAGAGCATATTTAAACTTTGCATTTGCCCGTTTCTTGTATTCGAATGAGGGACCCTGTTTATGTCTACCTGACTCATCCCATGCTTTAAAGGCCCTTCTTGCCTCGGCATGCATCTCTTCCACATAGCCATTCCAACCTGGCCTGACTTTATACAATGTGTGTGTCTTATACAGGGGTCTGCTCGAAACAAGTAGGGACTTCACAATATTCTCATACAGGGTGCACAGCTCAATACCATGTTGATGGTTCTTGCAATTAATATCATAACATGCCATAGAATCTTTAGGCAATTCAATGTTGTTCAACAAGATGTCACACTGAATATAATATTCTTTAAGGTCCTCCTCATTCAGATTAGACCAATCTATTTTCCCCACACACATGTTCTCTTTCATCATCTTGTTTCGAGATCCACCTATGGGAAGGGCATCCGTACCTGACCTCTGCAGAAGCATCCAATTGCACCAAGTCTGGCTAGACAGACAGAAGCGCGCAGCCAATGCCAGGTAAGGCCACACCCCCTTACCTAAGGCATATAGCTGTCAGGCGCGCTGCTATTCCTCAGTTGACATTCGCTTCTCGCGATCTCTGCACTGACACAGTTCGGTTGGATTAACGTTACGCTGCTCACTTTCGAGTCTTCAGGAGGACATATCGCCAGATCAGCCTCCGCCAGACGTGAGTGACAGTCGTTTCTTCAGCCTATCCGCTGTGTTTTTTGCATCCGGAGCCGCCCGCGCTCTCGCTGTCCTTCACCTGCTCCTCCTTACATGGCTGCCCGCCACGGATTTTTCCGAGTTCTTCACCGCTAGCCCACCCATGGCTATGTGACCGTCTAAACAGCCGCTTCTCCGGGGAACAGCCTATCACGACGAGCCTGCCCGGCCGCGTGTGGTGCTCTAATAATCGCCGCTAAGGACCCTCTCGTTCTGCGCTGTTTGCTTGAGCTTAACACGCTCAAGAAGCTTTGGAGAACCCGGAGAATTGCGGTCATTGTAATTGCTGCACATGTAGCTTTTTACTAAGCCGGCTTTTAGTTGCACGACCCAGCGCGCCGTGCTCGGCCTTTCTGACTCGGATGGGGGACACGGTGATGATGACGCACTACCGGGGGACTCCCGGAGCGCCACCTCTCTAAATATTTGAGCTGACATCAGCCCAATCCGCATTCCCTGAAGAGGACATCTTCACGGGAAAACCTCACTCTCGTTGACGAACCGGCCGGTTCCGGCGACGGGGATGACGCGGTCCTTTTAGCGTTCCCTAGGCTAGCGCTCACGCGGCTTTGCCTCAGTCCATCCTCCTGGAAGTTTGTGAGCGAGCGGCCGTTCGTCTCAACATTGTGTGGCCAGCTCCACAGAGCGCCACCGACCAGGATAGGAATATTTACGACGGGTAAGCGCTGAGACCACCGCCCAGTCTGAGGAAACAACTCTTAAAACTGGAGCGTCCCGCTAGACTGTTAACACGGTCTCACGGGCCTTGATGTGTTACGATTACGTGTTGAGGCTTTCAATTTATGCCTTCCTAGGAAGGCGGCCCCGAACGCAAGCGGCCTGCCTGTTGTTCGACCGTTGGGAGTATCGAGCCCGCGTTCACGGGCCACGAGGACGTTTAGTGGACGTTGTGTGTGTGTACCCCCCCAAGCGGGGCTGTCGTGAGGAAAAGTACGTAGCAGTGTTACCACACTGCACGCACTTGGTTCCCCTCACCCAGTTATTAAAGGCTTCGGCCCCAGTGTTTCCCAACACAAAACACACACATTACTAAACAACACATTAACAAACGAATCAAATGAATTCGTGCAGATTTATATATCTGCCAACATAGAGAGCAAATCTCTCTGATCCCATGCATGTCGCCCTGAGTCCGTCCACAAGAGGGCTCCATTGCCTCACAAATCAACTAGCTGGGCTCACACAGCTCAGTTGCGGCTGCCCAGCCATGTGTTTTTAGTGGACGTTGTGTGTGGAAGGCTTCGGCCCCTGTGTTCCCCAACACAAAACACACACATAACTAAATAACACTTTAAAACAAACGAATTAAATAAATCCGTTACAGAGAGAGTATCTCTCTCCGGGGATATTATTTTTCTGCCTGCAGTGTGTTTTTAGTGGACGTTGTGTGTGGAAGGCTTCGGCCCCTGTGTTCCCCAACACAAAACACACACATAACTAAATAACACTTTAAAACATACAAATTAAATAAATCCGTTACAGAGAGAATATCTCACTCCGCGGATATTATTTTTCTGCCTGCACTTAAGACTGCCCAGTTCATGTGTTCAGGAGATATGTGTGTTTTCCGCCACTTTCAGGCCTTGTGAGGGAAAGTTTAGCACAGTGGACACCACACTATGTTCCCCTCACTCTGTCAATAAAGGCTCCGGCCCCAGTGTTTGCCCAACACAAAACACACAAAGTTACGAATCAAATGAATTCGTTTTGGAGAGAAGACCTCTCTCCGCAGAGAAAACTTCTCACTGCAGAGGGAGGAAATCCCTCCGAACCCCTGCATGTCGCCTCTAGTGTGCCCACTAGATGGCGACTTTGCATCACGAATGAACCAGCTGGGCCCATACACCCCCGCTCCGGCCCGAGCGGGGGCGCTCTCGAGTCACGAAGCGGCTTGGCAAGCCATTTCAGCGCCCGAGTGGGTTTTGCGTACCGTAACCTAGGGTTACAGGCTGCAGTTTGCAATAAAACCTCCACTTTTCAACGGCGTTCTCTCTTCTCACACAGAAGAAAATGCCTCACACATTCTGAAAGAGGAAATTTCCTCCCTCCTAAACAAGGGAGCGATTCAGATGGTGCCACCCAATCTTATAAACCATGGTTTTTATTCCTGGTATTTTTATGTTTCCAAAAGGCGTGGTGCCCCCCGCACTATATGGACCTTCGAATGTTGAACAAACATTTGAGGAAATACAATTTCAGAATGTGACACAAGGCTCTCTCGCCCGTGCCATAAAGCAGAATGACTGGTTCACATCAGTCGATCTGAAAGATGCTTTCTTTCACATAAGTATCTACCCTCCACACAGGAAATATCTTCGTCTCGCCTACCAAGGCATTTGTTACGAATTCACAGTTCTGTCTGTCTCAGTTCAGAGAAGGGGCGAGAGTACAATATCGCACATGCCTCAGGCTGCAGGGTCTCATGGCTTCATCTATCCAAGTTGTGCCGTTGGGTCTCCTGAGAATGAGAGCGTTCACGAAATGGGTTTTGTCACTACATTTCAGCCCGATTCGCGATCTCTGCCGCTCGGTAACAGTGACGCGCGCCTGCTCGGCGGCCCTGCGCCATTGGGAGAGCGAGAACTTTACGCTCGGGGAACCCCCTTGGGACGGTTACGATGCGGAAAGTTGTGACGACAGATGCGTCCTTAACAGGCTGGGGAACCACCCAGGAAGGCAAAATGGTGAACGGTCTGTGGCTGAGCAGACTACGTTCAGCGCACATGAACTATTTAGAGCTTTTACCATTTGGAAAGCTCTGAATCATTTTCTGCCTCGCCTGCAGGGACATCCCGTTCTAGTACGGTGCGATAATACCACGGCAGTGGCTTATATCAACCGTCAGGGCGGCATGCGCTCGTCGAAACTCCACGCTCTAGCTTACAGGCTGTTGGTGTGGAGCAGACGGGTTTTTCTGTCATTACGCGTGACTCATGTTCGAGCATTCTGAACAGAGGCGCGGATCTGCTATCGAGGGGAAACCCAATCTAAGGGGATTGGCGTCTTCACCCGCAGATAGTGGAGATGTTATGGATGAGATTTAGACAGGCAGCCGTAGATCTTTTCGCCTCGCGCGAAAACCACCATTGTCCTATGTTCTTCTCGACTAAAGGACGTGGACGCGCCCCTCAGGGCAGACGCACTGGCCCACCCATGGCCCAAAGTGCTGCTGTATGCTTTTCCTCCCCTGTGCCTGATATTTTCACACTGGCCAGGGTGAGAGGGCACAGCCTGTCTCTCATTCTGATAGCACCCAGGTGGCTCAAAGCCCCGTGGCTGGCAGAGATAATCCCTCTGTTGTACGCAGAGCCATGGCGCCTCCCCCCTCGCACGGACATACTGTCCCAAGCCAACGGGGAGATTTACCACCCCCACCCGGACAGGGTGACTCTCTGGGCCTGGCCTGTGAGAGGACGAACCTAAATGCACTGGGGCTCCCGCCGCGTGTAATCGCCACCACTCAGAATGCCAGGGCCGTTTCCACACGATCCCTATATGGCTGGAAGTGGCAAGTGTTCGAAGGGTGGTGTGATGGGCGTGGTCTCACATCTTATCAGTGCTCGGTGCCTGATATTTTGTGTTTCCTGCAAGACCTCATGGAAAGAGGCAGGTCCTTTTCCACCATTAAGGTCTACCTGGCTGCGTTTTCAGCCTGTCATGTGGGTTTTGAGGGCTTCACCGTCAGGCAGCACCCTCTAACCCGCAGTTTAATGAAGGGTGCACGCCGCTCTTTGCCGGTCATCAGGAGATCTGTTCCAGGGTAGGACCTCTCCATGGTGCTGGAAGCGCGGTCTCTTTATCCTTTTGAGCCTCTGGGAAGTATTTCCCTTAGGCTGCTGTCCCTCAAGACAGCTTTGCTCTCGGCCTTGGCATCTGCTAAACGGGTCAGTGAGCTACATGCACTCTCGGTTCAACCCTCGTGCGCCAAATTCTCCTTAAGTGGAGATAAGGTTTCCCTTAAGCCTAACCCGGCCTTCATGCCGAAATGCTTCCCTGTGTTCACTTCGGAGGTTTTGGAGCTATCCGCTTTTCACCCTCCACCCTTTGCCTCCTCGGAGGATCAGGGGCTGAATGCTCTGTGTCCCGGTCGCGCTCTGCAAGCATGTATGACCAGGACCAGTGCTTTCCGCAAGAGTGACCAGCTCTTTGTTTCAAGGGCTCCCCCGCACAAGGGGAGTCCCATTTCAAAGCAATGCCTCTCACATTGGCTTGTGGACGCTATACTATGGCTTATGAAGCAAAGGGAGTGCAGCCCCCAGGGGGCATCAGAGCTCATTCTACAAGGGGCTTAGCCGCCTCTTGGGCTTTGTTCAGGGGAGTGCCACTGCAAGACATCTGCTCCGCGGCCAGCTGGGCCTCTCCTCATACCTTTGAGCGTTACTACCGGTTGGATGTCACCAGAACCTCGGTGGCACATTCGGTCCTAGGGGTAGGGTCCTCTTAGCCCTTTCCCACAGCCCCGTTGGGTTAACCAACGAAGAGTGAATGGGCCGGCTGGCCATGTTCATTCCTGTCACCAAGCATTCGCATTCCTTCTTGGGTTTAGCTATGTGCATTGGTGGTGCGGGGGCCATTATCATGTATGGGTCTCATGCATGTTTCATGCCCTGCTTGTCCACAGCAGTTTAGCGTGGCGTCACCCTTGCAGGGTCATGTTTGTGGGACGTGTCAGGCACCGCCTCTCTGAGGTGACCGTCCTTCTCTGGCCTTCAGAACCTCACTGTGAGTGTATTGGGCAATCGGGGAGCTGTCCATGTCTCTCCCATAGGTGGATCTCGAAACGAGATGATGAAAGAGAACAATAGGTTACTGTCGTAACCCCGGTTCTCTGAAACATCGAGTGGAGAGATCCACCAGCTTCGCCCCGCTTGCCGCACGAGAAGCGAATATACTTACTGAGGAATAGCAGCGCGCCTGACAGCTATATGCCTTAGGTAAGGGGGTGTGGCCTTACCTGGCATTGGCTGCGCGCTTCTGTCTGTCTAGCCAGACTTGGTGCAATTGGATGCTTCTGCAGAGGTCAGGTACGGATGCCCTTCCCATAGGTGGATCTCTCCACTCGATGTTTCAGAGAACCGGGGTTACGACAGTAACCTATTGTTATCTACAGACACAAAGGCAGGTATATTGCCTAGACTTACAGAAAAAGAAAAAGGCACATGATCAGTAGTGGCAAATTCATAATTAATTTTTATGGCCTCTATAGAATCATGTGCATCAGCCGTGCAAATGCAGTGATCTAGCCATGATGTTGTGTGCCAAGCCTCACTGATATAGGTATAGCTACTATCAGGCAAGAGCACTTTGCTAGAAAGAATTAGACCATTATCAAAACAGAACTGCATTAAATGTTTGGCAAATAAAGCTCTGCCATCAGAAACATCAGCATTCATGTCACCCACAATAAAGAAGCACGTGGAAGCATTATCTTGAATGAAGGATATAACACAAGCCAACCTATTAAGATATTCCTCTTCATTTTGAGAACACTCATAGGGTGTGTAAATGTTTAAGATAATGAAGTTTTTATCACCACAATTAAACTCAATTCCTATGGCCCAATCAACATCCAGTCTAACCACCTTGACCAGCTGATCATATTTTTTATGCCATAACAGGGCAACACCACCAGGTATTCTACCATGAACAATTCTGGTACTCAGGTCAGTAGTAGATTCACCCGCCCCATAAAAGTCTTTATGCAGGGAATTTAGACCCTCTAAATCCTGCTTTGGTAAAAAGGTTTCTTGAACACATAGTACATCACAGGCCTCCAAAAGTTTATCCACTACTAGGCGGCGCGATTTGTCTGCTTCACTGTGCCCAACGCGCAGTCCTCGTGCGTTATATGACACGATATTGATATTCATCTGTATGTAGGCTATTAATCCTGGGCCGCAGCCTGACTGCTGCTCCCCTGTGGAGCTACAGGTATAAAGGCCAATTTATACTTCTGCGTCGGGTGCGCGTAGAAGGTACGGCGTAGCATACGCATTGACGTGTACCATACGTCGTACCCTTCGCCGTACCCTGACGCGCACCTCCTCAAAAATGTAACTACGCGTCGCGGCGACGCGGACCGCAAGATCTGTGATTGGTCGGCTGGATAACATCGCGTTTCCTCCTACGCATTTCCGGAATGATCTTCTGCACTCTGCAGCGCCCGCCCGCCATTTTTAAATTCCGAAGATCAGTGAAGAGCCATGGAAATAGACCAAGTTACAGAGAGATTGCTTGAAGAAGTGCGGAAATACAGCCATCTGTATGACTCCTTCAGTCGCCATTGCTCGTAGAAACCTAAACTCAAAACAGCCGCGAGGAATGTAAACACAGTGGAACTGGAACATTAAAACCCACCCGCGACAACTAGCGTTTCGGCGGTGTAACTGCAGAGCAACACAGACATTCGCAGAAGTATAAATGCTCACGACGGCGTCACCTACGTGCGTAGCCTACGACGTACACTACGGCGTACCCTCGACGCAGAAGTATAAATTGGCCTTAAGAACAGACACAGAGCGCTGCTGCTGTGGGCCAGCCTCTCCTCCTGATGTTGTAATTTGTGTGCTACTAAAAAAACTACAGAAATTTAGGATACACTTTACCCTTATTCTTTTTTTAATACATCAAGACTAAAAACAGTGTACAAACGCCATTATGAAATGGCCTTTTTCAGAACGTATAATGCTTTTTTACAAAACTAAAAACTGTACAACAAGCTTACCCCTTCATCTCAACGGCACGCTGACATGTGAAAGTGGTTTTCTTCTTTTTTTTTTCTGATGGATCGCAACAAAACGTACACATTACCGCCACCAACTGTGGAGCATAAACCAATAGCTACTACAACACAGGTGATATATAAATAAACCAATCAAACCAATCAAAATCCTCTGGAAGCTTGTACAGCCCACTTGCGGCTAAAGCTCCACCCACTTGCTGCTAACCCACCCATTTGCAGCTGGCTCCGACTTCCGTACTCCATTCGCGAACGACGTACCTGACTGCCTAACTAGCACCCGACGTGACTTCTTCAACAGAGCTTCATAGCCAAGCCACTTTTCAGGGTAGGGATGTTCTTCAGTTGGCTTTCCATCCACAAAGTGGAAGGAACAAACAAAAGCACGTTTGGGTGGGGTTTTCAGGTTCAGAGCCTTCAACCAGAGTCGCAGCGCTTCTTTCTCCTTCGGAGGCGGATGCAGGTTGTACGTGGCTCCACAGGTAACGTTACAATCACATCGTAGTTGAGGTTGATTTTATATTTCCATTAACGTTATACTCTCAATGCCCAACATTATACAGACAGATATCGACATAATGTTTTTTCTTCATTTTATTTGTTGGATCTGTTTAAATGTTAAAGCACTTTATCATGGTAAGTTAGTAAGATTTGGGGTTGGTTTGAATATAACTGTCTGTCTGTTAGTTAATACCTACCTAAATCTAATAAATATTTTCTGAAGTTCATAAAGATATTGTCTTCGTCACATGCGCTTTAGATGTTATTTTGTGTAAGTAACGTTAGCTCTTGCAGACGATGCATAATCTCCGCCTTGAAATGCATATTAAAGGACTAACGTTAGTTCTTCCAAAAATGAAAAGTCTGCCGTCAATTACTCACCTTCATGTGCAAATCCCTAAGTTTACTTTCCGTGGAAGACAAAGGGACATTTTTTAATATGTAATGGAGACTCTTCTTGTCGATGTAATGAAAGTGAATGAGTAACGTTAGCCTACTAGTGGCTGTCACGCAAAACATAATAATAATAAAAGACAAAAAAAAAAAAAACATCACAAAAGTATCATAAAAGTGATCTAATACGACTCGTCCGTTATATTAATATCGTTATTTATTCATATGATAGCTTTATGTTATGAACAAACTGCAATTTAAGTCGTTATATTATAATCATGATGACGAGCTTTACCTCTTGATAGCTTTTAATCGCAGCCGAATCATGAGTGAAGCATTCAAAAAGATTCGACTCGAAAGATTCTTTCATTTCGATATTTGTGTGTATTAAACCTTCTCTATAATTGAACATCTGTTCTTTCGGACAGAGTGTTCAGCTGGACTCTGCGAGTGCTGCTGTTCGGATTAGATGGATTCATTCATGCCAGCCGAACAGCTGCAGATTCACAGATTCATTCATGACATCGCCTCGACTCTCATGAACGAGCTCTATGGGCCAGTTGTTCAAAAAGTTTAATCTGGATCAGAATGATCTGGATTTGGAAATCCCATGTTTTGCTATCCAGGATCAGGTAATCCATCTTACTTTTGTGCCGGTTTTTCAAAGCAAAATTGAATTGGATCACCCTGATCTATTCTGGATGCGAACTTTTTCCGATTACCAAATCTAGATTTACTGGTGCTGTACGGAACCCCCAAAGGGACATGGTCATGTAAAAAATATGAGATAGGGGAAAAAAAATATTTCAATGCTTTTGCGTTCTAATTTTATTTATTTTTCTCAAAAGTTTCGTATAGCATTCAACCAAAAAACTTTGTGTTCGCTTGCAAAGATCTTTTGACTGGTTCATCTCTTATGATTGTGCCAATGTAGTTTAGAAACAGTGATAAAACACTTTGAATTAAATATAATATTTTTGTTTGATTTTTACAGCTGTTTGGGGATTATTTAATGGCGGCTCAAAATCTCTTTTTTACAGTTGGCTACCGAAGTAGGCTACCATATGTAGCCTAATGTCTACTTCTAATGTATTACTTTAACAGTTAAGCTAATCAAAAGCAAAATAAAAATATGTGTGTGTGTGTATATTACATGATACAAATGTTGTATTTTTGACCAATTTTAAAGTTTTACTACATTTTCTTCCTGGAATCCACCTTGAAATCCTACAGGATTGGGATCAGGATAATCCTGTTTTTTTTGGATCAAAGTTATCCAAATCCTACTGACAAGTTTTGAATAACACAAACTGAAGGTTTGATCCAGATTAAAACTAGGATTGGATTCCATGATCTAATCTGATTTCAGATTCCTTCTTTCCCTTTTGAACAACCCATTTTCAAGATTTGATCCAATCCAATAACCAAAATCCGATCAGTTTACCTTTGAACAACTGGCCCTATGACTTAAGTATTTCTATATCATGGAAGGCCAATTGGGGCAAGCCTGGGGCAGATAATAATGGACTAAAGAAAACTGGGGGTAACAAATAAGGATCGGAGCCTAAAATTGAAATTTTCTCCAGGTATCTCTGTCTCTCTCTCTCATTCCAATGGGCAGTTTGGGCGGCCATACCGGGCGAGTCAGTCGTAAATATGGCGGTGTTCTATTTGTAGTGACGTAGGTGGCATCTATGAATTGCTGCTCTGAGGTTTCTTATAGGCTACTGTTGACTGTTTTATCGTTTTTTGTTGTTGTTGTTGTTGTTGTTGTTTTTTTTGAAGAAGCATTACTCTTGCCTCGGAGAAAACAACACGGGAATAGCGTCAATTGTGTGTATAAATTACTACTTATAGGGCTTGAATTACAACCTGTGGGCAGTTTACATCCTTTTGTGAACGGTGTTTTACAGTTGTACTTATGCTGCAGCGGGACTATGGAACGAATTATGTGCCATAATTAAACAAACAAATCTAGCATTTTGCAAACAAACTTGATCTTCGCAAAGGAAAACTCGACTCGCAAACAAACTCGATCTGCTTTGCAAAGGAAAACTCGACTCGCAAACAAACAGAAAGCAATGTACAAGTACAAAGGTCAGCTTGAGTGAAAATGCAGTGGAGTAACAAATATGTATTGTGTTTTGCAAATATAAATAAATGAGCCAAGATAATACTTCACAAATAAATACAAACCATCCTACAAATTGCATGTAACCTTTGAACAAATACCAAATCTAGTGCATACAAATGCATATCTGTCTGTTATGATTGTGTGACACTTGGCTTTTTATGAGATCTCTCGGCTCGATTTTCTCACAAATGTTGTCCAGGCAGATTTTCTCACAAATGCAGTTGAGCAACTTCCTCTTCTAAAGCAGTAGATGGCGCTAAACTTGGGGATTAATTTAGCGCTAGTCTCCCGGGAGAAGCACTGATTTGATATGGCGTTATATGTGCGCCTCAATCCGGAGCGAGTAATTGTAAGTTTTGAGCACAGAGAACTATATTTTGCAACCACATTACATTATATTTTGAACAGAAATTAACAATCGCAAAAAAAAAAATTCGTTTGAGCAAAGAAAAAACGATTCCGTGCTCAATAAATGTATTTGCTTGTTTGCTATCATCATCATCATCATCATATTCTTTATTCAGGACATACATAAAAAATGGTCCATAGCACTATACAAACACATAGTAAAAAAAAAAAGACTACAACAGTCAAAATTCCACAATACACAAAAGGAGTGTTCAAATATTAGCATATAGACTAAAACGCCAGTGGTTCCACAATCTCGAAGTGAACCTAACTGCACTCAATGCAGGGTTCACTAGTGTTGCGATGATGCTGTTATATGACTCTGCTAATCTACATACATCTGTACGTGAGATTCCTGAGTACAGCAGGACACGTAAATACATTAACACTTACACACATTTGGCTCGCACTGCCCCATCGTGGCAATTTAAGCAGCAGCCTCAAACCATCATTATATGCCACATTGAGTTTCTGCATACTGCTTTTTTTATATCGCCGCCATATCCACAAAACTAACTAGGGGTTATTATTGCACGTTGATATGGATAATAGCAAACAAGCAAATACAATTATTGAGCACGGAATCGTTTTTTCTTTGCTCAAACGAATTTTTGTTTTTGCTATTGTTAATTTCTGTTCAAAATATAATGTAATGTGCTTGCAAAATATAGTTCTCTGTGCTCAAAACTTACAATTACTCGCTCAGGATTGAGGCACACATATAACGCCATAATTTGAAACTTGTCTTTGCCAACAGCTGAGGAAAATGACCAGTGAACGGGTGTGTCCAGTAGCACCTCACTGCAGTATACGAGGTCCAGGGGGCGGAGTTGGATCCAGATCTAAAGGGTGGAGATTTGTAGGTTTAGGGGTGGGTTTAGGGATCAGGGGGTTGAGATGGGTAGGTTTAGGGATGGGTTTAGGGATCGGGGGGTGGAGATGGGTAGGTTTAGGGATCAGGGGGTGGAGATGGGTAGGTTTAGGGGTGGGTTTAGGGATCGGGGGGTGGAGATGGGTAGGTTTAGGGATCAGGGGGTGGAGATGGGTAGGTTTAGGGGGGGGTTTAAGGATCAGGGGGTGGAGATGGGTAGGTTTAGGGGTGGGTTTAGGGATCGGGGGGTGGAGATTTGTAGGTTTAGGGGTGGGTTTAGGGATCGGGGGTGGACATTTGTAGGTTTAGGGATGGGTTTAGGGATCGGGGGGTGGAGATTTGTAGGTTTAGGGGTGGGTTTAGGGATCAGGGGGTGGAGATGGGTAGGTTTAGGGATCGGGGGTGGAGATGGGTAGGTTTAGGGATATGTTAGGTGGGAGGAGTTGAATCTGAATCCAACTCCTCCCCCTGGATTTCGTGTCTCGGTGTGTTTCTGTCTTAATTTATCTATAATTAACCTTTTTGAGGTTTTCTTTTTCAAAATGTTTATTACATATCTAGACAGATTAGCACTTAGCAATTCACTCTCTCTAGGATAGGGGAATCTATAAACTGAAAGCTCTGCCATATTATGTTGCTTTTTTAAATTTTTGTAAAAACGTTACATTTAGGCTACTGAACAAGTCTATTTCTTTTGTTCTCCATAAATTAATGAGATCATTTAATTTAATTGAAAGGAGGGTCCCACTTATTTATTTATTTAGTTGGAATTCAGTCATCTTAACTGTTAATGTAATCAAATAATTAATGACCAAAACAAACAATATACAATAGTTTCTTAACTTGCCTGTTGTGTATGCATTGCCCAAATTATTATTTTGGACAGACAAAATGAAACCCGCCTCTCAATTAAATGAAATGTTCTCATTAATTTATGGAGAACGAAAGAAATAGATTCGTTCAGTAGCCATAATCACTAATTTAGTAATTTCGCATGCGTCCGATGTAGGGGTGTCCATGGTTAACCGATTAACCGTTAAAAATTGCGTAACCGAGTGAAACATTTTGCTCGGTTAAGTGGCGTCAATAGAGTGCCGAAGTTATGACGTCACTTTGTAGGCCAAAACGCGGAAGTGAGTTAGCATTTTAGCACTACGGGTTCCCTCGCCTAAAGTCTATGGGTTTTTTGAATGGGTTTTTGCTAAATCGCCTGAAATAAGGTCTGTGGTTAACAAAGCCTCTAAATATTTTCACGTTTTGATCTATGACATAAAACACACCAGTTACAACCTGCTTGTGATTTTTTTAAAACTTTATTGTGTCTTAAAAACGGTGGTTGCTAACAAGTTGCTAAAAGGGACTACATCCTTTGGCGGGGACTTAGACGTCATCATGACAAACATGAAATCTCTCACTAGCCCGCGTTTCAGCTTCACGTTCTTAGAAGTTTACCTTTCAGTTAATATAGCCTACATAACGTTATTTTTGTTTTGTCCCGAGATGCAACCACAAGTCATCGAATGAAATCTTGTGTTTGTTTTCCGTCCGATGTTATCGATTCCCATGCTTTTGCGTGAATGGACGGGTAGAATGAAATCTGGGCTCCGGTCGCTCATATTCAGGGAACCCGAAGACCCAGCCATGATGACATACTTTGTTCACCATGTTTATTTCGAATGGGACAGTCGGCACTTTGTGCGGCGGCTCTGTAACTAGCACCCCAGCCGTCGAAACGGGGAGGTGTTGTTTTACAGACAAGGCTGTGTGAGCTCGCGGCGCGAGGCACAGGGTGCTTTTCACAAAGTGTGTGCGTTGAGAGGCAGACACGTGATCTACAGCTGACACACCGCCAGCTCGAGCTGGGTTCATACGCTGAGGCGTTATGTGTGTGCGTAACGCAGAGACAGTCGTTTTCATAGGCAGGGGTGAGCGCTGTACAGCGGGCACATTTCCTACACTTAAATCATGAACGGCATGAGCCGGTTTGACTGATTATGGACCCTGTGGTGGTGTGAGACACTGCGTGGGTAGTGCTTGTGTGTAGGGGTGAACACTGGGTAGTGGGCACTTTTCCTACACTTAGCGGTCGAGCGGCCTGAGCCAGCTTTATTGTTTTCGACCCTAGATGAGTGTGACACACAGAGAGGGTAGTGTTTGTGTGCAGGGGCGGGTACTGGACAGTGGGCACCTTTCCTACATTCAAAACACCTTCGGCCTGAGCCGAATTATGACCAGACATAATGCTCTTTTTGAGATTTATGTGGGTCGCCGTGAAAACGGCGTTTGTGTGCAGGCGAGCGAGTTGAGGAACTGACTCGTTGGCTGCTGAGTACACTCTTCGAATCACTTCCGTTGAGGGGACTGAGAGAGCGGGTCGTGCTGATTTCGATGGCGGTCCGGCCGCAGCGGGACTTAACCATCGGTGCCTTCCTAGGGGGGCTAGGAAGACTTAGGAGGCTCAAAGCTCGGCGCGAGCTTGTGCCTGGGTCCCCGGGCGGGAGGTGGTCTGCGGCGGCTAGTAGAGCGCGAGCGCTGATGTGCATCCCTAGCCTGGCGATGTTGTGAGGCAGGCGGAGGCGGCGGTGGGGGCGCTGTTTTCCGAGCGGGCGGCTGCTTCTTAGCGCGACCCGCTGCGGAACTGGAGCGCTGCGGCAAAAAGTGTCTCATAGATTGAGTTTTCTGCACCTCCGTGTATCGCTCCGCGAAGCCCTTCACCGAGGGACCGAAGAGACCGGCTGGTGAAACAGGAGCGTCCAGGAAGGTGGCGCGGTCAGACTCGGACATGTCGGACAGCGTTAGCCACAGGTGACGCTCAGTGACGGTGAGGGCGGCCATGTTGCGGCCAATAGCCTGGGCGGCGGTTTTAGTAGCTCTGAGAGCTAGGTCCGTCGCGCTTCTCAAGTCCGTCACACACTCCGCCGTTGGGCCAGCCTCGTCCAGTGAACGGAGAAGGTTGGCTTGGTAAATCTGCAAAACAGCCATGGTGTGCAGAGCGGATGCAGCTTGACCAGCGGCAGCGTAGGCGCGGCCAATCAGCGTCGAAGTAGTCCGGCAGGCTTTGGTAGGCAGACTCAACTTGGACCGCCATCCCGCAGAGGGCGGACACAAGTGTGTCGCTACGGCTTCCTCGACCGGAGGAACGGAGAGATATCCCCTGTCTTTCGCGCCGTCAACCGCGGAGAGCGTTGAAGAGACAGAGGACCTCAGTCTGGCCGAATACAGGGCTCCCCAGGACCTGGAGAGCTCATCGTGCAGCTCGGGGAGGAAGGGAGCGGGCCTCAAGACAGATACAGAGCGGCGAATACAGGAAACAGCCATCCAACCTGTTGGGCGCGGGCTCCTTGGGCATAGTCCAGTCAAGGCCGAGGTCCTCCACGGCCTTCGTGAGGAGGCGGAGAAGCTCAGCGTTGACAGAAGCTCGTGGCTGTCCCCGTCGCTGAGAACGGCTCGGCACGAGCTGCAGGACGTGGTGGGCATTTAAAAAAAAAAAATATATATATATATTAGGGCTGGGGGAATTAACGCGTTAATCTTTGCGATTAATTTGAAATGTTTAACGCGTTAAAAAAAATTAACGCATTTAACGCAGCACTTTTTTTTTTTTTTCTCGTTTTAATGATTTCCTGTTGCGGCTGCTATTGAACAGAGGTGGAAAGAGTACTGAAAATTTGTACTCAAGTACAAGTACCGTTACATTGCTGAAATAATACTCAATTACAAGTAAAAGTACTGGTGTCAAAAAAGTAATTAAGTAAAAGTACAAATTACTCTTCTCAAAAACTACTCAGAGTACTAGTTACTAATTACTTTTTAGCTGGCGATAGTTAATGCATTACCAATAAAAATATACAACCAAATCATAGATTTATGTAGAAAATAGCTACTTTTAACACATTTTTACCTTATTGTCGAAGGACATTAATTAGTGGATACTAGAATTTCTAACTTCAATATGACACCTTGAAATATGTCAATATTCAGTAGGCCTAGCCTATAATTTTTAATACCATCGGGAAAACTACTACATACTAAATATTTTAATATCTACATTTGTGTCCATCCATTTTGTCAAGGCAATCATTATTTTCAAGCATTGAAAAGCACAACACTCATTGTAACAGTAATCTATTTGAATGGAAAAGTTTAATTCAAGTCTTCTGAAGAGACACGTCCACTTTATAAGGTGAGATTTTAATTTAGGCTTTTGTTTACATATTTAAACATTGATCAATAACCATTACAATAATCTAATATTTACTCACTCAGTGTATTTGTCTTTACAATAGGGTAACGTGAACTGTTGCAATAGCTCACACACAGCACGAGGAAGCTTGATTTCAATTCAAACTGAATTTAATTTGCAAAAAGAGTAGATTTTTCATAACTTTTGACAGCGTTTAATTCAAGAGCATGGAGAGATTGGAGCTGGACGTCATTTGAGTCTGCAGTGAGAACCACTTGGAGAGATTCGCGATTACACATGATATGACACACAGTCCGAGAGCGCACACTCAATATCCGAGTCCAGTTCATTCGTAGCCTACATTTGAGAGCTCGCGTCCAGTTTTCTGCGATTACATGAATGTGCCCTCGCGTTATAATATTGTTCGTGACATTTGCCATTAAAATATGCCATAGAAACTTGCAGGTATTAATAAAATTATGCGTAATAGGCCTACCTGCAATCCCGCGCTGAGGGGAGGCGGGTGTGTCAAACTCGCTGTCGTTGAGATGAGAGAATGAGAACGCGCAGCTGGTATCGTATTGGTGTATAGGCCAAAATGAGTATTGACAGATATTTCAGTATTGATATGTATCAAAATATAGATATTTTGACAGTACTACTATGTAGTTTGTTGTTCCAAACTTTCAGTCCAGCCATTAATCACTCTGAGCTCCTCGCCTCCTTCATGATCAGCTCTTCAAAACCTGCTGCAACTGCGGCGGCTTTCATTCAGTCCAAATATCAGGGGTTTTATTGGTCCGTTTACGATCGAATATTTGTATTGGCTACCGAAATGCCATTCAAAGATTTGAATATCAATTCAAATTGTACTCAGTAACGAAATGTGATTTTACAAGTAGCGAAGTAGATTACTTAGCTTAATATGTAGGAGTACAAGTAAAATTACAGATTTAAAAATATACTCAAAAAAGTACAAGTACCCAAAAAAACGACTTAATTACAGTAACGTGAGTAGTTGTAATTCGTTACTTCCACCTCTGCTATTGAAAAGCCGAAAATATGGGGATCGGGTTTCATTCTCGCGCAGCTTTCATGAGCGGGTCTTTTCCGCTCCGTGCGCGCCGCCGCACTCTCCGTTCCGTGTGTGTGTGTGTGTGTGTGTGTGTCGGCGCGCTGCGCTCTCTTTGCGCTGCACGTTCTGCTCTGTCGTTCACGGCCCAAACGCTCCAATCATGTACCGATCAAGCACTGGAAAAGCAAAGTCCGCTCAAATAAGGTGAAATTTCTCTGTAGACTTCTGTTTGCTGAGCTGGTATAGTATTCTATTGCTGGGCAACAATGTTAAAGGGATAGTTCACCCAAAAATAAAAATTCTGTCATCATTTACTCTCCCTCAAGTTGTTCCAAACCTGTATGATTTCCTTTCTTCTGCTAAACACAAAAGAAGATATTTTAAAGAAGGTTGGTAATTAAACAGTTGCTGGTCCCTGTAATGATAGGCATTCTAGTGAGTAAACACAAGGTGGCAGTATAGCCTTTCCTTCTGTGTGATTCTACAGGTTGTTGATAGACGAACAAGTACAGACAATGTTGTTGAACATACCATGTGGTGGCTGTTCATAAAATAAAGATAGCTTGCAGCTCACAGAAGCTAGCAGCACAAATGTTCATGCGTGACTTCTTGAATAACAGAAGGCAGAACATAACATGGTACCAGGAGTCGGGTCAAGAAAAGAACTGATGCAAGATGGACGCTGTAAAACCACCAACTCCGCTGAAAATGACGGGGAATGTGGACGCGAACTGGCGAACTTTCAAGCAACAATTTCAGCTCTACATTGCCGCGGTTGGAGTTGATCGTCGGGCGGAAGAAAGAAAAATAGCCCTTTTGCTAACCATTGCCGGAGCGGAGGCTATTGAAGTATTCAACACCTTTGTATATGAGGAACCCGACGATAAAGACAAGTTTGACGAGGTCCTAAAGAAATTTGATGAACACTGTCTTTCGAAGAAAAATGAAACTTACGAGAGATATGTATTTCGTTCTCGTCTCCAACAGTCTGGTGAGTCGTTTGATAATTATCTCACTGATCTCAAAATAAAAGCTCAGTCCTGCAACTTTGGTGATCTAAAAAACTCAATGATAAGGGATCAGATTGTATTTGGGACAAATGAAAAGAAGCTAAGAGAAAAGCTGTTGAGGGAAGCGGATCTTACACTGGAAAGTGCAATAAAAATATGTCAAGCTAATGAGCTGGCAAAGCAACACGCTCTTACTTTTCAAGCGGCGCCATATGACCAAGAAAGCGAGTCCGTGAACGTAGTGAAAATGAAAGGAAAATCACGGTTCAAGTTTAAACAAAAAGTCAAAAACAAAGACGATGATCAAACACAGTTTGACTGTAAGAAGTGTGGTGAAACGCACAGACCGAGACAATGCCCTGCATTTGGGAAAACGTGTGCAAAGTGTAAAAAGCTAAATCACTATGCGAAAATGTGTCATACCAGAAAAAAGATACACGCAGTGCAGGAAGACACAGATGACAGTGATGATTTGAGCGAGACATTTTTCATCAAAATGGTGTCGTGTGAGAAAAACTATGTGCAGCCCCAAAATGCAAGTGACACAGAGCATGCTGTACATGCAGTAAAAGATGACAAATGGACTGCACCTCTGTTAGTCAATGGGACACTAGTAACCTTCAAAATCGACACTGGAGCCAAAGCCAACTTGATTAATGAAAATGATCTGAAAGCTCTTGCGGAGATACCAAAAAGAGTTGCAGACAAAGCAATGTCATTAAAAGCATACAACAATCAGCCAATAAAAACGAAGGGTGGTTGTAAGCTCAAAGTGACTGCAAAAGGCAGACAACACAACTTGATGTTTACAATAGTGCCAAGTGGACACGAGTCGATCCTTGGAGACAAAGCATCTGAAGATCTTGGACTAGTCAAAAGGATTTACCAGATCAACAGTGACAACATAAAAATAGACAATCAAATCAAAAGGCTGTCACAAAGCGAAGGTAGTACAAGTATTGTGAACAAATATGCAACAGTCTTTAAAGGACATGGTACACTACCTTACACTTACAAAATACAGCTCAAGGAAGATGCTAAACCTGTAGTGCATGCCCCAAGGAGAGTGCCAGCACCTCTTAAAGCAGGACTTAAAAAGGAACTGAACAGAATGACACAGATGGGAGTCATCGAGCGAGTGGAAGAGCCCACAGACTGGGTTAATTCCATCACATGTGTTAAAAAAAGAAACTCCCCTGAGTTACGTGTCTGCCTAGATCCTAAAGATTTGAATGAAAATATTAAAAGAGAACATTATCAAATCCCAAAAAGAGAAGAAATTCTGAGTGACATGGCCGGTGCAAAGTACTTCAGCAAATTAGACGCCTCGCATGGATTTTGGCAGCTGAAACTGGACCCAGAAAGCAGCAGGTACACCACCTTTAACACACCATTTGGGCGTTACTGTTTTCTGAGGCTTCCATTTGGCATCAAGTCAGCGCCAGAGATCTTTCACAGAGCTATGGAGTCAATCATAGAGGGTCTGGAAGGAACACGAGTGTACATTGATGACTTAGTTGTCTGGGGAAACACAAAACAACAACATGATGAGAGACTTGAGAAGCTGTTAAAGAGAGTGAAAAAGTATGGACTAAAACTTAAAAGAGAGAAATGTCTTGTTGGAGTGACAGAAATGACATTCTTAGGAGACAAGCTCACAGCAAACGGCGTGCTCCCAGACAAAACAAAAGTGCAAGCCATACTGAATATGCCAGCTCCAACTGATAAAAAAGGAGTTTTGCGAGCAATGGGGATGGTTAACTTTCTGGGTAAGTTCATTCCCAACCTCTCCTCAAAAACGAAATGCCTCAGAGAACTGCTGCATCACAACGTTGCGTTTGAGTGGACAACAAAACATGAAAAAGAATGGAAAGAACTGAAGAGAACTGTGACTGCTGAACCAGTTTTAACCTACTTTGATCCAACAAAACCAACCAAAATCTCCACTGATGCATCAAAAGACGGACTAGGGGCCGTATTGCTACAAATGAATGAAGAAAAGTGGCAACCTGTAGCATATGCATCGAGATCAATGACAGAGACTGAAAAACGCTATGCTCAGATTGAAAAGGAGACGCTGGGCCTAGTGTTTGGGTGTGGGAAATTTCACACTTATGTTTATGGACTGCCCACATTCACAGCAGAAACTGATCATAAACCACTAATATCAATCCGTAAAAAGAATCTCAATGACATGTCGCCCAGAATACAACGCATGATGATGACATTGCAGCGCTATGACTTTGACCTAATATACACGCCAGGTAAATACATAGTGCTTGCTGACACACTTTCTAGAGCACCAGAACTCAGCAGTGGCACAGCTGAGAACACCGCAGCAGAAGATGCTGAAACACACATTAATATGGTCACTGCCTCACTGCCAGCATCAGACATCATGCTGCAGCAGATTGTTAAAGAGACAGCAAAAGACTCTATGCTACACAAAGTGTCTCACTGTGTAAACAACGGCTGGTCGAAAGGAGTTTGCCCACAGTTTTTCCCGGTGCGGGCAGAGCTGTGTATGTCAAAAGGACTCCTGCTGAGAAAGAACAGGATTGTGATCCCACAGACCATGCGCAAGGACATGCTTCAGCGTCTTCATGAAGGACACCTGGGAGTGGAAAAATGTAAGAGAAGAGCACGTGAAGCCATCTACTGGCCAGGTATCAACAAAGACATAGAGGAAATGATTGAGAAATGTGACATCTGCCTCAGACACCACTACAAACAGGTCAAGGAGCCAATGCTGGTGGCCGACCTTCCCACTGCTCCTTGGCAAAAGGTGGGCACAGATTTATTTCATCTGTATGGCAAGGACTATCTTCTTGTTATAGACTATTACTCGAACTACCCTGAGATTGCGCAACTCTCCAGCACCACAGCACAGTCTGTTATAGGGCACATGAAAGGGTTCTTTGCCAGACACGGAATCCCACAATGTGTTGTGAGTGACAATGGTCCGCAGTATGACTGTGGAGAGTTTAAAGAGTTTGCGAAGCACTACGGATTCAAGCATGTTACCTCAAGCCCATTGTACCCACAAGCCAATGGTCAGGCTGAAAAGGGAGTACAAATTGTTAAGAGACTACTGAAGAAAGCCAAGGACGGTAAGACTGATCCTCACCTTGCTTTACTAAGCTACAGAGCTGCACCTCTGGAGTGTGGAGCGTCCCCTGCTGAGCTACTTATGTGTCGCAAGCTCCGCACCACACTACCGCAATTGCAACCAGGACGAGACAATAACAACTGGATTAACAACAAAAAGAGACTCAAAATCAGACAAAAAATGGCCTATGACAGAGCTACAAAAAGTCTGGAACCTCTTTGTGAAAAGGACACTGTGAGAATCGAGGGACCTAATTGCTGGGACAGAAAAGCTACCGTGCTCAGTGAAGTCGGACCTAGATCTTACGTTGTGGAAACGGAGGATGGACATAAAGTGAGGAGAAACAGGAGGAGTCTGTTAAAGACTCATGAGGACACTGACAAAGACGGTGAAGCTGAATCTGAAAAACAAAGTGATACACCAAATGCACACCAAGCTGAGCCTAATACCACAGCCTCTCAAATGACTGAACCAATCAGAAGGTCTACTAGACCTAGAAAACCACCTGAGAGACTTATTGAAAAAGTATGATGCTTTACATTGTTGTTTAGAGTAGAGTGCCTTGTTTTTGTTATTTCTTTATGAGGTACTTGTATTGTACAACATGTTGACCTTTTGCATGGTCGTAAGGTTTTATTGCAAGCAAAAGTTAAAAGTTAAGTTAAAAAAAAGAGCTGTTTAATTAACCTTTGTTTTATAACTTTGGAAAGGGGATGTAATGATAGGCATTCTAGTGAGTAAACACAAGGTGGCAGTATAGCCTTTCCTTCTGTGTGATTCTACAGGTTGTTGATAGACGAACAAGTACAGACAATGTTGTTGAACATACCATGTGGTGGCTGTTCATAAAATAAAGATAGCTTGCAGCTCACAGAAGCTAGCAGCACAAATGTTCATGCGTGACTTCTTGAATAACAGAAGGCAGAACATAACAGTCCCCATTGACGTCCATAGTATTTTTTTTTCTACTATGGAAGTCAATGGGGTCCATCAGTCGTTTGGTTACCGACTTTCTTCAAATTATCTTCTTTTGTGTTTAGCAGAAGAAAGAAAGTCATAAAGGTTTGGAACAACTTGAGGAAGAGTAAATGATGACAGAATTTTTAAAAATTCCTTTAAAATGACCTGCTCTGATCACATGCTCTGGTAATAATATTTTTTTTAGGACTATAGTTTATTTGTATAATTAGTAATAAAAAAAAATTTGAAAAAAAAAAAATCTTAAAATGATTGTTGATTGATTATTGAAAAAGAATAATACATTGATATATTGATGTTTAATATTATTTAAATATAGGGCTATTTTCTGTTCCTTTATTTCTGGTGATTCTAAGTTTAATTATTGATGATTACAAGCTTGGAGGAAATGCAATTATTAATTGCAATTAATTACAGCAAATTGTGCAATTAATTAGTTAATTTTTTTTTATCGATTCCCAGCCCTAATATATATATATATATATATATATATACATACATACATACATACATATACATACACATACACATACATATACACATACATACATACATACATACATACATATACATACACATACATATACACATACATACATACATACATACATACATATACATATACATACACATACACATACACATACATATACACATACATACATACACACACTTTTATAATATGAATATGACTATTATAATAAAATAATTTGAATTATTACATGTTTATTTTAACTTCTTCAGGGTTGGCCCATTTTCTAGGCTTGAAAGTAAATAAAAGAGAGTGCAATTCTGTAATAATTCTGAAATAAAATCGTTTTTGGTGTCAATAAAAGTCTCAGCCTTGATAACTTGCGCAAGTAGCCGTGATACAAAACTATGTTGCACGATTAAGTCGTTTTTCGAAAAGAAAAGCTGCAATTTCAACATATTCAAGCAGCCAGAATTATAGCCTCGTTAATAACGTTTGTAAGAAACCAAACCGTTTGTAAATCGTTAATAACGTTTGTAAGAAACCAAACCGTTTGTAAATCCATCAAGTTTTCAGCGAGATAAGAGTATTAGTGTTCGAGCAGATCACTCATCTTACATCAGGTACCACAGAGCTCGCCAGAAAGCTTGCCTGTGACAAGATGGCCGCCGGTGATGCTGGCACTTCCGTTTGGAAACAATACATATCACTTATTTCCGTTTATGTTTACTTTCAATGTACTGTGGTCAGTGAGTTGAACAAACACCACCTAAAATTAAAAAAATTGGACATTTTATTGACAGAAGAAGGGATTTTCTGATACTGTGTGCAGAATTTTCCAAACTCATCGGAACATGAAGTTTTAATCCAAACCAAGCCAATCTGAGAAAGCTGCGGCTGTTAAAAATATGCATTATTTCACCATAGGGTGTCAGTGTTCGTCTAAGTTACACTAGTGACCGACGCTGAAGTGTGTGAAAACCACTATGTCTAGGGTGAAAACAGATGAATAACATCAATAGGAACCACGAACATTTATTTATTTTGATAAAATATTTTAATCATTCTGTCATTTTTCAATGTCAATCTTTTTACTATTTACATGTTCATTCCCAAAATGCTTCATTAATATTCAAAGAAGTTGACTGTCTGTCATTCTCCTCTACGCTGTGTGCGTAATAATACAGATTACACAAATATACAAAGAGAAAAGATGGAAGGGGTTATGGAAAAACTGGCAAGACATAAAGCCACAAACATAACGAGTCCACCAAAGACAAAATCACCGCAATTGACTCTCTGGAAGTCAAGGATAAACAGAGTGCTAAAGAGATCGACGCACATCAAAAGCACACTCAGAAGCTGCAGGTCAGACAAAAATCCAGTGTGGGATCTGTTTGGTTTTTTTTCAACTACTTTGGACAAGCATTTTTCTTCCAATTGTGATATTTCATCATTTTGATGATTGTATTGCAGTTTAAACTGCACAAAACTTTTGCAGGAGACCATCTCAGCTCTGCGCTGTCAGCTGAGCTCCAGTCAAAGTGGAGGAACAGTTCAGCAGCTTCGTTTAGACCGTGATGAGCTCGGCCAGGAAGTTCAACATCTCAGAGTCCAGTTCCGTGCGGCTCAAACCATTCGGAGAAAGCAGCTCACTAAACTTACCGTTCAAAGCAACAATGCTGCTAAAAAACTACAGGAGACAGTAGCTTTGGTAAATGTATTACACCCACATTCAAACTTATTTTTTAAACATTTTCCAAACAACTGCTTTATGCCTTCAAGTAATACATATTTTGTTAATCCTGCAACAACATTCCTGTCCAAAAACATTGTCCTAACATCTATTCGTACCTCTAAATCTAAACCTAGCCCTAAGCATTACTTTTCAAATCAGAGGGAAATGACAGCTGTATAAGGCCCAATCCCAATTCACCCCTTGGCCCTACCCCTCCGTTTTGCGCGTTCACGTCTAGGGGTAGGGTGTCCCGATTCTTGTTTTTCAGAGGCACACTCCGAACAGAGGGGTACGAGAAAGTTCGAGAAAAGTTCCCAGAATGCACAGCGAATCACCGGCGAGATGACTTCACAGCCGGCAAAAGAAAGTCACAAATGTAAGTATTTTCTTCGTAAAATGTACGATAACCATGGTTGTAATGCTATGGTCGTTGTAGCCGAAGGTCTCCACCTCCATTTGTAGCCTATATGGTGATTTTCTTCAAAACAATCATAAAAGAGATTGTTAAACCGCTAGCATGTTGTCTCGGTAGCCAGCGCTACTAATGTTAGTTACCAGCGCTACTAATGTTAGTTACCTGGTAATGTTAATGAAGCTATGTTTTTAATTTTTACTCGGTGAGTTGTTAAATAGTTAAATAGATTGATGTGTGATATAAGTTTAATGTAAAGTCCTAGGTTTACATCACTGTTATTAGCAGGAAAAATTGTTCTCACTTGTCACATAAGTCAGTCAAAAATCCGTAAACAAGTGCGAGTTTAATCAAAACATAAAATTATAACATTATACAAAATCCTGTTGGCTCCTGTAGCCTATCCTATGATTTCACTTGTTAAACCTTTAACTTGTGTTACCTTAAACGAGTTTTATCCATAAATGACAGAGCAAAACGGTAAGAACTTTTTCTCCTTTTTTCTGTGCACAAACTTTTTCAAGTTCAATATTTATCACCCCAGTGGGCGTAACCATTTAAGAAACAGAACAGAAATTATACATCAGAAAACACAGGAAATATAAGAATTCAAAGAAAGATACAATGATACCTTCAGTTAGTGCTTGCAAAATCAACACAAACAATACTAGTATACAAATTATTGAAATATTAAATTGGCTCTTAAAGTAACCATTATTGTCACAGTATGGAGAAAAGACAAGCACTGGCAACCGTTATTCTCAACAATGTCTACTTCCAATCATGCAGGGACTCCACAGGAAACCAGACGGATCATCCGTTTCCGAGCAGAAAATGAGAACCGCTTTCTGAAGTCTAAAATTTCTTCAAAACAACTTTGGGAGTACTTAAGTCATTTGATCAGTATGCTGGACTGTATAAAAAAATATATATGTTATTGTTTTTATTCTGTTAAAATTACTCATTCATATCATCTTCTGCTACAATATTACACACACCAGGTCTCACCGTCTGTACACTGACCTGGTGTTGCAGTGTGTTTTTAAAATTTTACCTGTACTACTGTGGTATGCGTGGTAAATAACAATAATATCTTATTTGTTATGATACAGGACATTGATCAAAGAACTTGGCCTGCAGGGACATGCCACTTCCCAACAGGTCTCCAAGAAGTGGGAAAATCTGAAAAAAATATATAAGGTAAGCAGAGACCAGTGTGGTTCTAGCTTGGTTTATATGGAGGGATTCCAAACGGTCAAGGAAATCCATAAACGTTCAATGTAATCTTGTAAATGTAATGTAGACATTGTGTTTATATTCACTTCAGGACCTGAAAACCCCCAAAACAGGATCTGGAACGGATGCTGGCCAGGTAACAGCTGCCACATGGCAGTTTTTTTGAGGACATGCACGAGGTGTTGGGTGGCAGGCAGGGCCTGAAGTTAACTTTTTTGACCACCAGCCAATGTGGCAGGTGGATTTAAAAATCCACCTGCCACAGTAACTTTTTACCAGCCAGTTTTTTTTTTTTTTTTTTTTTTTTGCCTTATAAAGGTGAAAAATAGAAATCACACAAACATTGTTCTTTAACTTGTAAGAATACACATTTAAGTGCTGCATCTTTTTATTCATTGATTTGCTGTGTCACAGACATAGTCATATGTCATATTCATATACTGACTGCTGCTAATCTGAGTCCACAAAAAAGGAGCAGATGCACTCCTCTTCCTCATGAGGTCTTCTTCATGAGGTCTGGTCTCCTTGACATGTCCCCACCCCCACCAGAACTGGGGCCCCCCACACCCAAGACAAAAATGGTTTGGCCACTGATCAAAATTTGATGTTGTCATTTAATTTGAAGTTCAGTACGCTCAAAATGTCCGGTCAGCACAAGTCCGGTGCTCAGAAGACGAAAGAAAAGAGAAGAAGAAAATAGAGGTTTTCTAAACAAATATAAAAAATATATAAAAAAAGCGGTGACGGTGAAGCTGAAACTAGTAAAGTCAATGTAAAGCAAGGTAAGAAACAGCGCAGCAAACGCTTACGAGTATTGTCAGGAGTTTTCCTGCATTTAAATTTTTTGGGCGGCCGAAGATTTTTGTCCCGCCAAAGCCGTCTCGATTTTTGTCCCGCCAAAGCCTTATTTGATCGGTAAGTGATGTAGAATAGAATGACTGCTGCGCCTGACAGGGCGATAACGAGCAGAGAGAGCCCCGGCTGCGCGCGCGCACTCTCAGGTCTTCAAACAACACGTCGAGCGCTCTATGGTCGAGCGCTGTCTTGCGCTCTCTCACTCGCGCATATTAATCAAAGTCAGTTGAACCGTTAAGCAGAACTAAATTAATATTAATATTACTGGTAAAGTTACCGGGTACCGGACATTTTCTCACTGGTTCCCAACTCAACATACACACGCACACACATCTGTGTAACTGTCATTGTACCATAACCAACGTCAGCTTTGCTTCATCTCATCCCATCTCACCAACAGTTTAATACTGTTACTCGCACATCCAAAACATCGTATTTTACGTCGCGGACTTAAAAAAAAAACAAAAAAAACAACAACTAATGAATCACTCAATTCTCATTGGCTACCCGCCAATGTGGCAGGTAGATTGACAGTTTTACCCGCCAATTGCAAAATTCACCCGCATTTGGCGCGTGGTCGGGTGTTAATTTCAGGCCCTGGTGGCAGGCCTTCAATGGACCCTCCTGTTGTGATTGCATCTTTTGGTCCTGATGCTGATCCGATAACAATTCTTATGGTAAGGCTTAAAGGTTAGCTGCAATTGCATTTGTAATTATTTTAACAACACTATGTAGCCTGAAGTGTTATTGATTATAGATCACTTGATATGAGAATTGTAATGTACATAGTAATGTGATATTGTTATTAATGCTACACCATTACCTTATTTCTTTGGTAGCACTTTATTTATTAACTATATATATTTTTTGGTTCTCTTAGGAGATTGTCGAGCCCAGCAGTCCAGACACCGCCTCAGACACGGCCAATACCTCTGTTGCCTCTCCTGTTGCAACCCCAAACCCCTCACCAAAAAAGAAGAGGAGGAAGTCTATTGTGGAGTTTCTAATAGAGGAAAGTGCTAAGGAGCAAAAGCGGCATGAGGCGAGTGAGGCAAAAATGGATAGGTTCTTAGGCCTGTTTGAAAAACTCATAGATAAAATATAATTAGAATATAATATAAATTAAAATGTAATATAATTCTGTGCTGGTTTTGTAATTGTTTTTCCCTTTCATCACACAAGTTCCCCCCATCCTGTGTTGTATAGTTCTTTTCTGTTAGTAACAATAGACGAATTGAAATGAAATCACTTTTATTTATATACATTGTCAAAGTATTTATTTTATATACACTTGTTATATCTATTTATATATATATATATATATATATATATATATATATATATATATATATTGTAAGAGAGTGCAATATTGTCAATAAAAAGATTGTGTAAACAAATAACATGCAAACTATCTGTGTATACAAACAATACAATGGCAAATAGCCATTTTTTCACATTTTAGACAAACTATATACACAGTACAGACATCCTTAAGGGTCTTGCACATGGCCTGAGACCAGGGCAGCCAGTCTGTCCCTTGTAGCATTCCCAGAGCTCTCGTTAACCGCTAGGGGCTCACAGGGTGGTTGGGGTTCAAGGATGTCCAAATCTGCATCTTCATCTGGCTCCAGGAAGTCCTCATTATCTAGACACACATTGTGGAGAAATGCACGGACAGGACGCAATAACCAGAGGTGCAAATGTGGGTTTAACCTCCAAGGCTCTGAAAAGCGTAGACATCCATCTGGTTTTCATCATCCCAAAAGCTCTTTCGATTATGCTGCGGGCCCTGGCATGATGATAATTGAAGCGCCCTTGTATTTGCCCATTAATTGGCTCCTTGTAAGGTGTGATTAGGCAGACAGGTGTGTCCAAACAGGGATAGCCACCATCAGAGCCATAGAGAGAAAGAGTTGCGACACTCCCATAGACCTCCGTTGTAAAAAATGGCGGCGCTTTTAACCGCCTACTTCCGGGATTTGAAGATCGGATTAGTTCCAAACTCGGGCTGTTTCTCAATTCCAAGAACGCAAAGAACAGACTTGCGTTCTCTTTGAGACTGGTCTTGCCAGGCGACCTTGAAAGAACGAACTCGGAAGGACGCGAGAACACAGAACGCATCTTTATGAGAATTGAGATGTGCTGCGATGCTGCTTAAAGGGATAGTTCACTTTGAAATTAATTTTTGATATGTTTTAGCTTACCTCAAGGGCATCCAAGATGTAGGTGTCTTTGTTTCCGCAGTAGTTTCAATTTTGATATTTTTAGGTCAAACCGTTCTTGTCTGTCAGTCATATAATGCAGGTCGATGGTCACTGTCTCAAAACACAAGCACAGAGTCCAAATTAAAGCAATTCCCCGTCGTCCAAATGAAACAATTCCCCATCATAAGTACACATTGATGGCCTAAGACACGAAACGAGCGGTTTGTGTGAGAAAACGAACAGTATTTATATCGTTTTTACCTCTTGTAACCACAGACACGTCCAAGTGATCTGAGGGCGCGGGCGCTTCGGTCTGCGCAAGCGCCAGAAGTGATCTCTCGCGCCTGTACGTCACCCGCTGCAGCAGCACGTCTTCAAGCCTCAGAGAGACAGAGATCTCTTCAAAATTGCTGGTGTTCTTGTAGCAAGTGTTGTGAGATGCCAACAGAAGTGGAGAGCATATGTTGTCAGCTTTACAAATAGAAAGGACACATACTCGGACACATAAAACTAGATTAAAGTCGCATCTCTTCAGCCAGGCATTCATATAATCCTACAGTTCAAACTACAATCCGGCCTCTAGCTCATAAATGCCAGAGGAGAACTGGCCCCTGACTGAGCCTGGGTTCTCCCAAGGTTTTTTTTTCTCCATTAGGTCACCTGATGGAGTTTTAGGACACCATTAGGTCACTTGATGAAGTTTTTCGGTTCCTTGCCACGGTTGCCTTTGGCTTGCTCAGTTGGGGATATTTTGGGGATATTTAATTTAATTTTATCAATCAATAAATTCCTCTTGAAACAAACTTTGTTGTATTATTTTAATTTAATACTGTGAAGCTGCTTTGATACAATCTGTATTGTGAAAAGCGCTATACAAATAAACTTGACTTGACTTGACTTGACATACAAAGACGTTGTTCACATACCTCCGTTGGATGCGAAAACATCACAGGCACAGCTGATGATGTCAGTACTAAGCGATCCACTCCTTGGTTTATAAAATCATCAGGGGAAAAATGATCGCTGCAGACCCTCATCAATTTTAGTAAGTTCATGGGTGTGTTGATATCCAGCTGAAGAGCGATCAACCATAACTTCAAGAGAGAAGGCTCATAAATTGGGAATTCGTGAAAACACCACTCCCGGATGAGTTCGCGCGAGCATACGTAATTGTTTTCTTTTACGACGGTTGAAACATCCCGGATAAGCGCAAATTAGTAGGCTACCCTTTCTATTAGCCGTCTTACCTACAATCTCTGTTCTGTGTAAACAATGAGTGACGTACAGGCGCGAGAGATCACTTCCGGCGCTTGCGCAGACCGAAGCGCCCGCGACCTCAGATCACTTGGACGTGTCTGTGGTTACAAGAGGTAAAAACGATATAAATACTGTTCGTTTTCTCACACAAACCGCTCGTTTCGTGTCTTAGGCCATCAATGTGTACTTATGATGGGGAATTGTTTTAATTTGGACTCTGTGCTTGTGTTTTGAGACAGTGACCATCGACCTGCATTATATGACTGACAGACAAGAACGGTTTGACCTAAAAATATCAAAATTGGAACTACTGCGGAAACAAAGACACCTACATCTTGGATGCCCTTGAGGTAAGCTAAAACATATCAAAAATTTATTTCAGAGTGAACTATCCCTTTAACTGACCATCTCGGCAAATACAACACAACATCACACATTCTTTCATATTATTATAGACATTGTTTTCATAGTTTATATCTTTTTTATTTTACCATGTGTATTTATGAGTAGCCTTGTGTTACCTATGTTTTGTCAATGTTAAGATTCTTTTTAATATGCCAATAAAAATACTGCCGCTTTCTTGAGGTCTTTATCGCTTTATTAAAATGAAGCAAAAGAGACCGCCAAATGTAAACTTTCACGAACTGTCACGTATTTCGAGCTCGCAGCGGGAATCTCTTAAGTGAGAACGAGAAGTTTAAAGCTTACAGCCTTCCGTACGTCGACTGCCCGCAACGTCTTCTGGGATTTTTAGCGGTTCGATTCTCTCAAGTCTGCATTTGATGCATCCTCGATATCAAGGACACATCCGGGCACTTCATGCGTCCTCTGTACTTGCGTTCTTGAGTATTGGAATTGAACTTCGACGGTTGATGATGACGTAGTACGAGAACACAAGGACATAAGATCACTGAAGAACGCATATTGAGAAACAGCCAGCCACTGTCATTTGGGCATTGGACACCATTACATTGCTGCGCGTCGAGTTGTTCCAGAGGTAAGTTGCTGAAATATCGACCTCTTTTGAATTGTCAACTGTCTATATTGTACCAGAGGCCCTTCGCGATGCTTATACTGGTCTTCATTTGTACATGCACAGCGTAATTATTTATATTTTATGTTGGTTGTTTCAACCAATTTTCAAGCAAAGCACTTTTCAAGCACACTTCGTCAGCTGTGAAAGTAAGAGGGTAATGAATCGCTACCACCTTTATAGCAACTTTTATTTAATTTAATTTTTTGGGATATACTAACTTTTCATTATGTTTTGTTGTCTTGAGTGAAGCGGCTTGTGAGAACAATGCTGGACCTCTAGGATTGTTATGGCCATCACCAGTCCTGTCTGTTTCATGGATCACCTGTCCCTGGTTTTTGTTTTTCTTGTTCACACACACTCACACAAGCACACATTTTTGTTGTCTGCCATTTGTTTAATAAAAAATATTTTATTTGAAAACCTTAATTTGTCTTCAAGTGTTTTGTTAGTTAATTGCTTAAGTTACTTGCTACCCTTACTCTTAGCCTACTCTGCACTTCCCTATATACCTAAACATAAAAGCGTAAATTCGTTTTTAATCTGTTTTAGTTTTGATAATGTGGATGGCTTAATCTTAAAATTATATTCTTAGTCTTAACATGATCATGTTTCACGTTGTGGTCCTGGGGGTGGCCACTTTAATCAGAAGAAGTGAGCTAGCTTCTAAGCGATCTCTGAACGGACCGCCACGGCAGACTTCTTTGCGTGATCACGAAGGTAGGCTAATGGCTGAATTGGAATTTATAAGCAAAATCACGGGAATCAATAGCCTAATACAGCCCAGTTGTGCTAAAGTAAATATCATGAGACGTCCAGCATCAGATGAATGATATGGAAAAGTTAAGTTAGAGCCGCTAAAGCCAGTGCTACTACCCATGCGAACATGAACACTAAGCTTTTCCCTCCAAAAATATAGCCTAAAACGTATCTCCAAATGCAAAACTGACATTAACAAAATGCAATAATGCTATAACAGCTGAAAAAGTACTTGGGTGTGCGTTTTATTTTATATTTACCGTTCAATAATGCAATCGCTGCTGTCTGTCCCATAAGAACATGACACGACAGCCAGCGTATGTTTTGGAATTATTGGGGCTTACATGAACCACGTGACAGCCATAGCGGCGACATCAAAGAGTGTCGCAACTCTTTCTCTCTATGGCTCTGGCCACCATCACCCAGAAGGATGTAACCTGTGGGAGGATACTGTCTTGCCCTGTAAAAGCTGCTGTTCTTCATGATGCGTGTATCATGAACTGATCCTGGGTAACCGACAAAGATATCTAGAAACCTGCCATTAGAATCACATATTGCTTGCATATTAAGTGAATAGAATCCTTTGTAATTCAGGTAGTCTAATCTGTACTGTTGAGGAGGTTTAATTCTGACATGGCTGCCATCTATTGCTCCCACAACATTGCTGAATGCAGGGCTTCCTGATAGCTGGACAAATCCTTGAGCAACTGCATGAAGCTCTCCTGCCAGTGGGAAAGAAATGGCTCGCTTCAGGTTGGTCATTATATTTTGTGCAACTCTGTGGATGATGCGATGGACTGTAGACTTGGGCACATTGAAAACCCGGGATACAACTGAGTAGGACAGTCCATGAGCCAGCCAGTAAACATAGATCAGGACTTCCAGTTGGTTACCCCAGCCATGGTCCTGTTCCCTCTGTAGGAGCCTCTGCAGACCATGCAACTATAAAAATCAAGGCAACATGATTTGGATTTTTATTTATTTAGCCTATCTCAAAATGTCTTCAGTAATTTGTTATTTAGCAGACTTGGATTTGTTTATCATTAATGCAAAACTGTTGTAGGCTGTTAAAAAGATTTTAGTGAGAAACAAATCCTCAACAACACATAAACCTCAACATTACCTGTATCATTTTGCATGCTGGGAACACACACTCTCAAACACAGACCTCTACAAAACAGCAATGTTGTTCAATATACAATGCTTTGCACAGTCTATCCTTTCCAAACGGTTGAAGACAATGCTTCAAGATCTGCTGACTCTTGAAAATCTCCTAACCTTTTAAAGCTGTTTGACCTTTAACCCTTCCTCTCCACTGCTTGCTGATAATGCTGGACTGGTCACCTGGAGGAGAACTCTTTCGAGAGCAGAGAAAGTCAGAATTACGTTTTGAGAGGCAGTATTTACTTAGTTTCTTGATTGAATTTTGGCCAGCAGAAAGACCTTTCCCCTGCAAGACATGTAGTATCACTGATGGTTATCTCGACCATTTTAAAACTGTTTATCAAAAGCGACTAGAATTGGATTCAAGTTAAACATTTTTATCAGTCCATGCATTCGCTCTGAGAATGATGCGTACGGTTCACTTCACACTAATCTACCCAGCTAACAAAAATATGAATGTTTTGCTAACAGTCCTATTAAGTTATGAAAACGTTATTTCAGATTTTTTTTTTTTTTTTTTTTTTTCTTGGTTATAATAACGTTAAGGGAACATTCTGAAACAATAGTAACATTTAAAAAAATGCTAGACAAGTCTAACTAACTAGTCTAAATGTTTAAATGTTTCAGAAAAAAACCTTCCATGATAAATTACTGGTATAACATTTTTGTGCTAACAACATTATGAGAACGTTATTAAAGCCCACATAACTCTGAACGAACGTTCTATTTACGTAACTGAAAGCACATTTGTTCATAACTTTGAGAGAACCTTGCCAGAACGTTAGCCAAGTTAGCTGGGTCATAAGGGCTGCTGGTGTTATTTGCATTACACATACTAAAGCAATTACACAATGAAAGCATCAGTAAATCATTTTTAATCAACAAAGAAAGACAAAACTCACTGACTGGGATATTCACTCCTAATATATACGAAGACTGACGTTGACAGCTTTTTAACTCTGAATATTGCCAAGGTTGTAATGTTTTGTGTTTAAACAAATGCAACCACATCACACGACCTAAAACAACTAGTCACAAATGCCTCTTTGTATTTCTGTATCAACTTGATTACACACGGTCCGGTGTCATTATTATTAATGCCCATCCCTCACATACTTTGTATTCTAATATTGAAGATGTGCTGTGTATAAACTAACATCGTATGTACACGTAAAATATAATTAATCATATTATAAAGCATTTACTATTTATTTATCACATACCACCATGACAATTATACAACAAGGGTGTTATTAATGTTAACAAAATTGTAAATTTTTTAATATATTTGAATAGAAAACAGTTAACAGTAAACTGTAATATTTCAATATGTGACATTAACATGTGAGGTGTTTGAGGTGAATGTCTACAGTTTAGGCTAAACATTGTCTGAATAAATTACACAAAAAAACCAAATGATCCCTGCTCTCTCCCTTTTTTTGAATTACTTGAAAATACTTCTAAAAACTCCTAAGAAATACTTGAAGTGTAAATATTTTTGGGCCCACTATACATCCTAAAACACCTTTTGTAAGTGGCTCTAGTTAAAAGTATCTGTTCAATATCTTAAATATAAACGTAAGAGAGTTTTTATGTTTTAATGACTCAAACAAGTAAAAAAAAAAAAGCACCAAACAAAGCATTTTTCTTTATTTAAATAGTTTATTCTTTTTGGCTTTGATCTCACTTCTTCTTGCTTTTCTTGTCTTTGCTCTTCTTCTTGCCATGAGGTTGCGCGTGTGCTTTGTTGTAGAGGTAGAGACCCACTAAGCCCAGTAAAGTGGGAACCAGCGCCAAACACAAAAGGGGCAAGACGTCGTTAACAAGCTTCTGCCAGGGCGTTTGCTGGGACAGAGAGATCACCTCCACATCGAACTCAAGTGTGCTGTCCCCTGTGAGGAAAACATAGATGTAAGATTATCACATCCACTGTGATTTAACCATCGCTCTACAGCTTTACTCTACTATAAAATATTGACCATTTTACTACTTCTGATGATGGTGGATTAGTTTATGGACTTTAAATATTTTTCACACATGTAAATAAGCTGTTGTGTGACACTGAACTATTTGCAGAGTGTTTTCACTGTCTCTGAACTCCCTGAAAAACCTCCATCGTAGTCTTGAGTTTTCTTCCGGGAACAGTTACGTCACAGTATTCCTCATATAAATAATTCCTGGCCAATGCATACGCAAAATAAAGAAGGCAAGGCCTGGTTGAGTTGTGTTAGTTATGTGTTGTGCAATGTCCAAAAGATCACCATTGATCGACCAATCACAACACACTGCAGCACGTTTGAGCTTCCGCAAGAACCAATGAGGTTCATTCTTGTGTAACGCAGCACGTTTGAGCTTCCGCAAGAACCAATGAGGTTCATTCTTGTGTAACGCAGCACGTTTGAGCTTCCGCAAGAACCAATGAGGTTCATTCTCATGTTATCTCGCACTTTATGACAGTTAACTGAAGTGTTGTGCTGGCCTCTGTGAACTTCAAGCCTGCATACTTTGTTTTGATGGGTCATCTCAAAAATGTTGACATTGACGAGCGGTGTTAGACCGCTGAGGCAGATCAGATGAAAAGGTCAATAATCGTGGCGCTCTGCAATATCCTTGCAGCACCAAAGTAGAGTTAATATTAGGCGATCATTTCACAACACTTCTGAGGACTGGACCTTGTGGACCTCAATGGTGGGGACGACCCTGGACAGGAACTAAACGGGTGCGTTTCCCAAAAGCATCATTAGGCAACTATGGTCACAAGTTCCATTGAACTGTGTTGGTACGACAGAACTTGCAAGTGTAGTTGGTTCAGAGAAACGCATCCCAGAGCGTTACTGACAGACTGGGAAGAGAGGTGCTGCAACAATGTAAAATATGTGAAAAATCTGTTTTTTGAACATTTAAGCATGAAAAACAGTTCTAGTAGAACAAAATCAAGACTTTGAAAAATGGCATAATTAGTCCTTTAAGTGTGTTGCCATGGTACCTGGAATGGTTGGAAGGTATCCTCTCTTTCCATATGCTAGATGAGCTGGAATCGTGGCCTTGATTTTTTGCCTGTGCAAAAACATAGACAGAAAAGACTGAAAAAAGACTTTCAAGTGGGTGATTCAAACTTCACCTTAAAAGACCTTTTCTTCAAGTGGTCTTAAACATACTGTTCAATAGCTGTACTTTCACCATCTCTTCCTACATGCATTGGTGCAATTGTACATTCCAAAGAGAAATCCAGGCATTAACGTCGACTTACCCTTCACACACTCCAACCAGGGCTTGCTCTAGACCTGCCAGACCAAAAAAAAGTTGTAAATGCATGTGCAATTGTGGAAACACCCCCTCATTTCTGATTATTATATGGTTTTACATAAGAAAAATCAGCCCAAAAAGCTGTCCTTAGTAATCATAACCATCTTGAAATTATAGTTACCCTAACCAAATCCTAAACAGTTAAAACAGTCCTCAAAGAAGAGGATATTGGGTCCCAAGAGTCCCCATTTGAATATTTTGCTTAAAATAAATATCTACTAATGCTGTCAAATCGATTCATCGCGATTTTGTTTATATAAATTGTGTGTATATATATATATATAATATTATATGTATATACATGTATATAGATGTGTGTGCACACTCAGACATATGTATATATATATTCACACATATATTAGCACTAACTTTAATTTTAGATGGGATTGGTCGATTTGACAGAACTAGTCTCTACTAAAAAAACAACGTACATAATAATCAAAATGCTCTCATTATGAACAGAAGACAAAGTTAATTCATTTCAAAGTTTTAATTGTCTTTCCTTGCCCTCTACAAATAATTTCCCCAATTCTAATATTATGAAATGCACTTAACATGCTGATTAATAGGCCTATTGCTAGCCTAAATGTAGATAAAAGGAAAAACGTCTTGTCACAAACCTAAGCTTGTTTCCGCCACATAAAAAATAAAAAAAGTAATTGTGACTTTTTATCTCACAATTCTGACTTTTTTCTCGCAATTGCGTGATATAAACTCACAATTGTGTGTTATAAAGTCAGAATTGTGAGTTATAAAGTCAGAATTGTGTGTTATAAAGTCAGAATTGTGTGTTATAAAGTCAGAATTGTGTGTTATAAAGTCAGAATTGTGAGTTATAAAGTCAGAATTGTGTGTTATAAAGTCAGAATTGTGAGTTATAAAGTCAGAATTGTGAGTTATAAAGTCAGAATTGTGAGTTATAAAGTCAGAATTGTGAGTTATAAAGTCAGAATTGTGAGTTATAAAGTCAGAATTGTGTGTTATAAAGTCAGAATTGTGAGTTATAAAGTCAGAATTGTGTGTTATAAAGTCAGAATTGTGAGATAGCCTATAAACTCGCAATTGTGAGGAAAACAAATCTGAATTGTGAGATAAAAAGTTGCAATTACCTTTTAAAATTGTTTTATTCCGTTGCGGAAACAAGCTTTCATATAAACTTGGTTTATATATAGTCCTGGCCCTGAACGCTTGTGCTGTGAACAGCTCTGTTGTTTTGACACACTGCTCACTTTAAACTGCAGAAACGGTAAAGTGGTGTCACAGTTGTCATTTTGTGTCGCGGTCCAGTTGGAATTAAACTATAGCCTACAAGAGTATATTTAACCTAAATATGATAGGTTCTAAAATCTGTGCTCTGTTTTATTTCTGTTATTATGAACATGCTGTAACTTCGAGTTGCATTGCGATGACGGAGCCTTTTACCTGTGATGACAGACCTCTTGCCCAACTCTACGACCAGAGGTTCACGAGACAGAGAGGTGTCAATCACTTTCCCGTCCATTAATCGGCCCTGCACAGGAGATCAACAACAGAGATGCAGGTTAGTTCCATACATTTTTATGTAGATGCAGCAAATTATCTGTAGTAAATACCTATAGAATAAGACTCAAGTAAAAAAGGAAACTCAAGTAAAAGGAAACTCAATAAAAAACAAGTAATAATTGGAATTGTGGTTTGTAGTGTAATAGAACCACATCAGCCTGCATTAACCCTCTACTGCATGAATTTTGATGACACATGATAAAAATTATTTCACATCATTTCCTGGCTCATTTGGGAACATTTTATTGATTTATTGAAAAATGTCCCTCCCCCAACCCCCCCACCCCAAAATATTTTTTTGTTGCCTGAGGGCAACGTTATGCAACAATGGTAAAGAATCATAGAGAAAATGATCATTATACAATTCTCAGAGAGCAATACAAAAATAAAAAAAAATAAAAAAAAATGTCAAGAAATCATTTAAGTAAAAAGGGAAAAACACTTGAAACACATCAATATACTTGATTTGATACAGACATAGGTTTGTATCATGTAGTGCGTCATGTCATATCATGTACTTCATGTATCCTAATCAACCCCATATACACTACTGTATAATGACAAAAGTATTGGGACCCCTCCAAATCTTTGAATTCAGGTGTTCCAATCACTTCCATGGCCACAGTTGTTTAAAATCAAGAACCTAGGCATACAGATGCTTCAACAAACACTCTCAGGAGCTCAGTGAATTCAAGCGCGGTGATAGGTTGCCACCTGTGCAATAAGTCCATTCGTGATATTTCCTCACTACAAAATATTCCACGGTCAACTGTTAGTGGTATTATAACAAAGTGGAAGCAATTGGGAACAACAGAAACTAGGCCACAGAGTGGGGTCAGTACATGCTGAGGCGCACAGAAGTCGCCAACTTTCTGCAGAGTCAATAGCTACAGACCTCCAAACTTTGTAGAGAGCTTCATGGAATGGGTTCCATGGCTGAGCAGCTGCTTCCAAGCCTTACATCACCAAGTGCAATGCAAAGTGTGGGATGCAGTGGTGTAAAGCACGCCGCCACTGGACTCTGGAGTGACCAATCACGCTTCTCTGACTGGCAATCCAATGGACGAGTCTGGGTTTGGCAGGAAAACGGTACTTGCCTGACTGCATTGTGCCAAGTGTAAAGTTTTGTAGAGGGGGGATTATGGTGTGGGGTTGTTTGGTGGAGGGGGGATTATGGTGTGGGGTTGTTTTTCAGGGGTTGGGCTTTGCCCCTTAGGTCCAGTGAAAGGAACTCCTAATGCTTTAGCATACCAAGACAATTTGGACAATTTCATGCTCCCAACTTTGTGGGAACAGTTTGTAGATGGCCCCTTTCTGTTCTAACATGACTGTGGATGCTGCACATTAGTGTCACTTTGGTGACTTTGGGTGTTCCTGTGCACCCAGGAACCCTACATCTTCCCTACTTGTAACACATTATTTGCCATTGTGAGGTATTGTCCAAGACATCCTTGAAAAGTACCCCTTATCGCATAACGTTGCCCTGAGGCAACAAAAAGAAAAACTGAATTTGTGAACATGCAAAATAAAAAGAAATTCACAAAACCTGCCAAAAGGCTTCTCTACACCTTCATACACACACACATATTTTTTATGTACAGTTCATGTCATTTTAAATATGATTACTAAAGCAAATAATCTTGCTTTCATCTCACACCATGTGCTCCTGTGACCATGTGTCAGAAAAGGACGTCCCGCCTTCAAATGGTGCTTGATAGTGACTCCCAAACCTTATTGGACTGTTCTTTGATACTTTTTCAAACATTCTAATTGGTTGCAATCATTTAAAGAAAAATGTACTGAACACAGGGCTTAAGAAAACTTTCCGTTGCCTGGGGGCAACGCTATGCAGTAGAGGGTTAAGACAAGTATGAACTATAGAAGGAAGGCAGATTTTAAAAGGAAAGATTTCAAGTTGGGGCATGTTGTCACACAGTTGACACATGTGTTTTATATGTAAAAATGTTATACATTTTATTGATAACAATTTCTGTTTGCCAAACAATTGTTTGAGTGTGAATATTTGTATATATTTTGTATAATATAATTTTTTATATATATATAATAACTAAATCTAAATAAACTAAAATGACAAAAACTATTTTTATTTTTTTAAATAATTAATATAAATATATATATATATATATATATATATATATATATATATATATATATATATATATATATATATAAATTCACTTTAAATTGTTCTTGTCATTTTATTATAGTACATTATTTTAGTACTTCAGGTTAAACTAAACGAAATGTGATTTTTTATATATGAGAATATAAAGAATTTTATATGGAATATATACTAAGAATATATATATACTGTTTATTGTTTTGTCATTTTATTTGTGTTAGTTTATTTAGATTTAGTAATTTTAGTATTTCAAATTTAAACGAAATGTAATATAGCCTACAATAAAAACAAATGTTTTAATATTTTTTATTTCAGTTTCAGATCTTGCAAGTAGGCTAACAAAAGTAGCCTACTATATACACATACACACACACACTGATTAATTTATAATATAAATGGTTATTATAGTACCCCATATATGACAATAGTTGGGGCATGTTGTCACAAAATGTAATCATGCTCAATTATTTATTAATTTAGCCTACAAAAAAAATCTTATTTTGATGCAAAAACCTTAATGTTAATCATTTTTCACGGGAGGAAAACAACAACAACAACAACTTGTAAACAACACTAGGTCTCCCCTATGTTCCCTATAGCGCGTGTGCGCGCACTCGCCTCTCGAGCATTTCCTCGAGTCCAGCGCTGACTCAAATGCTGACGTGTTGCTCCTCCTCCTCTAGAACATTTGGTTTCGCTTAAAACTGAAATACTATTACATACAAATAACTGCATTTCGAAACTGGACCGTGACTCCACGATGAACTTAAAAGGAATGTGTTAACCAGGTTTATCTTTCACACGTAATATGCATTTCAACTCTATTTTAAATCAGATATGGCGAGTCCAGATGTCAGCTCGAGTCTTGCCACATCATTGAATGATTTCATGTGCAAATAACCCCGCGAGAGTTCATTTCGCATGTTTTATGACATAATACCTAGATATTTCATTGGGGGGTGCCTGGTTTTACAACATAACAGGCTTTAATAGCGCTGTATGTAGGCTATATACCGTGTAATGGATTTGAAGCGTGTCTCCCATCTCTGCTGTAATCGTGCATGTCTCCGGCATCACCTAAAATAGTCAAAAACAGAAATATTGAAGAGTGGTACGGAATAGGAAATGAAATGCGCAGAACATTGACTATACTAAAACAGATACTACAACATTACATGAGGTTTGCACTGAGACGTTAGCATGCATTTGTGCTGAAAGCACGCATGCAGTGATCGGCTACGTGGACTCTTGTAATAATAGTCATTCATAAAAACTTGACCCAACTTACCAATGTCTCCACAACCAACTGTTCGATCACGCCTTCTGTGCTTTCTCCGTCCTCAGCTGCAACAAATGCAAAAGCTGCGAGAAAAATCAGGACGATCCCCGTCCGAATTCCCATCGTGTCTCAGGTTATGAGAAAATCAGCACTAACAATAACCAACAGAAAGGATAAAAGCTATAGTCTACTGGCTCACTTCCGTCACGAGAGTCTCGCACTGCAGCGTCGAGGGAGCCAATAAATACTCGCGCGGGCGATCAGACTGAAGAAGTCCCTCAAGGCGAGATGCCAGTTAAAGCTGATGTGTTATTATAGTGTAAAGATAACGCCGGCGGGGTAAGACGACCCTCGAGCACTGGACCAATACCTGGGTCACTGGAATCCCCGCCTCATAATCCGCCAGCATCCCAGAAGTCTCTCCACATGGCCACTGCTGTTAGAGAGCTTCCCCGCTAGAAGGCGCTTACTGTTCTGAGGTTGAGGAAAGCACTGCATCCTTCTGCTGTTTTTATTCCTTCATTTACTTAAAGTGTATCATTTCTACGCCACAAGCGCCACTAAACGGAACTGCAAATATAATGCTTATTGCCAAACAAGTTTCCTGAACACTCCCCTGTCTTTCTTTGGTCATACAAACAGATAGCCCGGCCACAGAACACACACACACCCACATATAATATATCTTGCCACATCATTGAATGATTTCATGTGCAAATAAACAAATAAGAGTTCATTTCGCATGTTTTATGTCATAATACCTAGATATTTCATTGGGAGGTGCCTGGTTTTACAACATAACAAGCTACAATAGCGCTGGATATACCGTGTAATGGATTTGAAGCGTGTCTCCCATCTCTGCTGTAATCGTGCATGTCTCCGGCATCACCTAAAATAGTCAAAAACAGAAATATTGAAGAGTGGTATTGAAAAGGAAATGAATCCTTTCACATCCAGACACATATATATAATATATGTGTCTGTTTACATACAGGTATGCTATATACAGAGGAGTAGAATAGAATTTACAGGGAATGGAATATAAATAAGTAGGTTATTGTCAAATAAATATAGGCCTAGGTGCTATTGCACATATTTATCATTCCACAGAGGTAGATTGCCTGGGGGAAGAAACTTTTCTAATAAGCACTGTTTTGAAACATTGATCAATTTAAGTCAACATGGAGAAAAAAAAGGGCAATTTTTTTAATGGAATATTGCCATTTTATTAGTATAATTTTGGTTTATCCGTGCACATCATTATTTTTTTCATAAATTGATGTGCCCTCGTAAATTTAATCAAAATAATTTCTCCTCCCCCTTGCAACGACTTCTCTTCTCTGATGACGTGTTTACTGGCGTGAGGGGGGAGCAACCTGTCACTCACATGAGTTGACCAATAGCAAACCACAACCATCCAATCAATTTCTCATGGACAAAATCAAGCCTCACCCTACATTTTGTCTTGTTTAAAGGCCCACTGAAGTGCCTTGAAACGCGCAGAATTGTTCAATGTATTGAGGTAATTTCCACTGAAACAGGAAGAAAGGGCGGGGCATATCGACCAGCTCCTCCTCTTTTTAAAAACTAGCCAATTGCGTTGAATTTATATCACAGCTCGGGCCAGAGCCGCTGAGCTCAGTAAAGCCGCAGTTTCCTCCTAATCTCTGACCGTTTGTCCTCTAATCTCCTCCATATCGCTTTAAAATACAGCATTCTGAATTCAAAATGGGTCCGATACATTTTCTGGCATGTTTCGACTCACGCATAAGATCCGCTCTGTGCTGTCGTGTCTCTGGACCGGAGCAGACTGTGTGCACGCTGTGGCGGTTTGCGTGACACTAACAGGAAACCAGATTTCATTTGCCCCAATGGAAAACATATCTACACTGTCTGAATCGTTCCCTATCCCCTATATAGTGCACTATGTGCCATTCACCATGTAAAAAACAGTACATTTTTGAACAAGTGACCGATTTCAGCCACAGTTTCGGTGTCTATTTATAGTGTAGGAGGAGGGATGTTTTAGATTCTAGAGAGCATTTGATTGGACAGAGAAGCTGAAGTGCAGAGTGATGTCATCAAAATCGTTGATCCATATTTGGCAGAAGTGAGAGACTAAGTTTTGAATGCTTATATCTTATATCTATTGTCATTGTTTTGGTGCACACTAGATTAAAGCTAACAGTAAGGCTAACATATTAAAAATAAAAGCCTAAAAACTTCAATTCTGATTTCATTATACATCAAAATAGGGAAGAAAGGACGATCACAACTTCCTTTTTGCTGACTTCAAGAACACACAGATCAACTAAATAAAAATGTAGCACTTGTTTTCATTGCTTTTCTTTTTTTGTTTACAAATTGTAAAATGAATCTATACCATGCTTTATCTCCATAAGCTCTGAAGCAAGGTGTACCATCCGCTGTGAGTATAAATATTTTCTTCTTTGAATTCACTTTAGTTGACAATCTTCTTTTTTGAAACTTCAGTTTATTTATTGCTTCTTATAATAAACTGTTGCTATAGCTACCTAATGCTACTGTCTTAGGATATGATTATATTTAGGCTACTTAAAAGTTAATAAATATACAATATAGTCCTATATATAATTTATTCACTTAAAACAAAAAGGTTTTTTTTTTTTTTTTTTTTTGATGTTTCAGAAGTTCAAAAAATAAATGCAGGCCCATATCTTTTATGGCTCCAAGATAAATATGCTAGATATTTGTTAAGAATTTCCAGAGAATTTGTAGCTTGAAAGAGTGTTGTAACACCTCAAGCATTTCCTTGACATGTCATTTATTTGACTAAAGGCTACCTTACCTGACTGGAATCAGTCTCAACATGCGAAAACCAAACATCGCGAGAAATCCCCATCGAAGCCTGTGCTGTCGGCGTAAACTCTCGTGAGATCTTCTCTCCGTCTCTCCGTGTCCAAAATCGGCTGGTGTCATCTCGCAAGGTAATCCGGATACGTACAATTGTGATTGCTCTAAAATGAAACACTTCGGAGTGGTTCTGACTGGTTGAAATGTTGCTTGTGCTTTCGGTAGACTATGACAGCGCGTCTTATATTGCTATTGGAAATAGAGAGACATAGACAGGCCTTCCGCGAGGCACGTATGCGTAGCGTCTCTATCTTTCCAAATGAATGAAGATCAGTATCACACATGATGTGCTGCCTTACGCCTCTTCAGACATTAAGACGGCTTGTGTTGCGCTTGGGTTGTGATTGATTCCGGTTTGCTTTTGCATGAATTGTGGTGGTCTTGCATAAGAACAATTTCATCCTTCTGCTTCGTGCCAAACGCATCTCTTCACGGAGTAGCTCCGATCTTTGTATCCTACGCCGACATTGTCAAAGGGTCGTAGGCCTTTATACGCAAACCGGCAGTATTCGAAATATTTATTTAAGAACCGTGTTAATGTTTGTAAAGATCACCGTGTTAGATACAATGTGGACAACCGTCTAGTAGTAACGCTGTAGTATTTCGTTGTCTCGTGACATAAATACATTGTTGGGGTCCCTTGCACAGGTTTGAGTAAGCCTGGGTTTCTTGAATCATTCAGAAACAACGAAGGAAGCCTTTAAGAATGAAGAAGTCTGTTACAAAAACCCGTGTAAAAATATTCCTGGTGTGTGTCGGGGCGTCAGCACCATGGACAGCGCACCCGGAGTCAGACCCCCGCAGCTTCCGTTCCTCCGGAGACCCAGCAGTGGAGATTATATTTCAGCACATTTCTCTGACAACATACATGTCACAGTTTTAAGTCTGGACTTCCTGTAAAGAGCACATTCAGGGCTTTGCAGAGATACCAATTCCCTGCTGGGGAAAAAACAGCTAAAACCAGCCTGTTTGGCTGGTTTAAGCTGGTCTCCCAGGCTGACTGGCTGACTAGCTTTAACCAGCTACTTCCAGCTTTAACCAACTCATTTTCAGCAGGAAAATGTTTGGCGTAACCATGACAACTCCCTCTTCTTGGTCTTTAAAAATTAATGAAGGATCACATTTAGCACTCTTATGGAAATATGATCAAATTTTGTAAGTATAATTTAAATCTGACTAATTTTCTAATTGTTTGTCAGAAATCAGCATCTCAGGAAAATGTTATGGGGTTTCAAATCAGAATATGACTTTCTGTTTTGAAACAGGGCATCGATTTCATATATCAGACAGCATTGCATATCAGGCATTTTGGAGGCACAACATGTGAATAGGGAAAGAAATAATATATCGATATTCTTATGAAAATATTCCCAATTATTACTCCCATTGTTACATGTATTTTTTCATTATGTTGCCCGAAGAACACATTAATATGCAAATTAGATACAGATGCATTGCATGGAATGGGAATGGCATTTATGGCCATGTTTACATGCATATTGCGTAAATTAAAATGGTATATCAAATCATTCTGTTATATATTTGATAGCATAATTGAGAATCATCTTTATACAAAGTTTGGATAAAAAAAGCTTGAAACCTAAAAATTTACTGATGAATTAAAAAAAAACATTGGTTTTGCCTTATCCTTTCGTGTCTTTTAATTTTTTTAATAAATGGTCCTGGTGTCCTCTACAGAGGACATAATATAACACAGGAATATATATATATATATATATATATATATATATATATATATATATATATATATATATATATATATATATATATATATTAATTATAACCTAATAACCTGTTTTAAGTCAAGACAAAAGGTTAAGGTGCATAACCAGCAATAAACTGTACTTGATGCACATGCAAATGTGTCCATTAAGACAGTAATAAGAGATTATTGCTGTCTTAATGGACACATTTGCATGTGCATCAGGTACAGTTTATTGCTGGTTATGCACCTTTCCTTAACCTTTTGTCTTGATTGTAGGGGAAATAATTTATGTAGTTAGTTGTTGTTCATATTAGCCTACTCGGGATAGGTTTATTTTTTAAAGTCAGTTTCTTTAGGCACGTACCTTACTGTATTTGCTACACAGGGTGATTGAACATTTCGACTGTGACATTATAAGCTGTCACAATATGAACATGCTATTAAAAAGCCTATTATAGGTTTTTGAGCAAGCTGTAATGTTTGCAACACAAAACAAGTCATGAAACAACAAATATGTAAAATCAGATTTTAGAAAATTACAAAATTTAAAACATTTGAGAACACACCGATCATGTCCACAGTACACAGTTCAATGTTTTGGTTCAAATCTACCTTCATTATAGCTGACTCTTGTGTCAATGTGGTTTTATTGTGTTTTGGTTTGCCTTGATTTGTTTACCCCACAGTTATTACAAGAATATGGTGATTGGTATTTTAGTTTGGAGGGCAAAAAAAAAAAAAAAAAAAAAAAAACCCTCAAGTTAAAAGCGATTAAAACTAAAACAAAAAAATAACACATTTGTGTAATTGGACATTTGACTCGTAATCTTATATACGTGTTACACTTTGACATCATGAATTAGGACAAAATGGCCATCAGAAAATGTGTTCTACATCTTGGATAACTCCATCTGGGAATGTTCAGGGGGGTTGTGTGATGGAGGGGTATGAGAGGGATGAACAGATTGCTATACAGCCTGAAGACATGGCAGGATCATAGTTTCTTCAGTTCAGTCCAGTCCGTGTGTGTTCTGTGGTTGTTAACATTTTTGTAGCTTCTGCACATGAAGCACATACTAGTGAAAATAAGAAATGTAAATACACATCCAGAAGCATTATGCTCATTTAACCCGCCCCCTCAGAATTTTGAGACGTGTATTTTTCATTTCAACTTACAAACGCCTCTCTGATAATCAGTTGCACGATTACAGTGGGTAAAAGAATGCTTGTCTGAAACATTCAGATTACACAGTTCACCATTCACATGCCAAATTCAGTCAGTCGAATTAAATATCTAATGAAGATCATTTGCTTTAAACTGAAACCCCTTTTCCACTGGAATCAGTTTTAAATTTCCAAGGTGCTTTTTTCCATGCTGATCTCTCTCTCTCTCTGTCTCACTCACTCTCACACACACACATATACTTATGATGGGTTTCCATGTTTTATGGGGACTTTCTATGATTTTTATACTGTACAAATTGTAAATGATTTCCCCTTAAACTAATCCTAATTCTACCCATTACAGAAAACTTTCTGCATTTTTACAAGCATCACTTACTATGATTTATAAGCTGTTTTCCACATGGTGACCAAAAATGTCCAAAAGTATTGCCATCCTTGTGGGGACATACCCTGAACCACACACACTACATTTATTTGATAAAAAAAGAAAGTACTTATTATTTTTTTAAATCAGTACTGTAGTGTAATATTATGACAATATAAAATAACTATATGCACTCTAGTTATATATATATAAAATACAGTGAAACAGTACAATTGTGAAATATTATTATTTTTAAATAACTTGGATTTATATATTTTAATATACAAAATTAATAAATGAATATATAAATATATATATATATATGAACAAATATATTTTCATTGACGACCAAGTACATGTCATCCACATTGATTTTCTTTTCTTTTTTCCCTTTGCAGGACTCCAGATTATTATTTCTTCTGCGAGCATTATTTCTCAAGGCTTTCAGTCTTTTACCTCAGTGGATTGTTCTACAAAAGGACTCACAGCTTTCTGGATTGTGATTGGCTGGACGAAGCAAAACATTGAATCATGGGGAATATTTTTGGCAATCTGCTGAAGAGTCTGATAGGGAAGAAAGAGATGAGAATTCTGATGGTTGGATTAGATGCTGCTGGTAAAACCACCATCCTTTACAAACTGAAGCTGGGAGAGATCGTCACCACCATCCCAACCATTGGTAAAATCATGCTCTTACTTCATTTGATTGTTTTGTAGACTTTGTTACAATACTGTTTAAATAGGTATCTGTACATCCGCAGACAGAATTCATGGTCATTTCAAACACAATATAAACAAATTTATAAGTATTTCATAAATAAAAGTATATTTCTCTTTTTGTGGGATGTGGGAATTAAATAAAAAAATTCTCATGAAATTAAAAGTGTCCTGAATTTTGTGTAAACCTGTTGCACTGAAGCTGTTAGCTTCCATATAGCTGAATATTTTATTGCTTCTATGTGCATTAGTGCCCGTCCACTTTTTCAGCGGCGCTGGTTCTGGAAGTATTTTTTCCATTAATTTCTCCCATAGGGATTTTAAAAAAGTCTGTAAGCGCTATAAGCCATGAACCAAACCAAACAGCTACGAGGTGAATCATAACATTGATTTAAGGCAAAAAAGTATTTGAAAATCTGACAAAAATACAAGACTGTGCACTTAACGGCTTTTCAGTGAGGGAAAGAACTACAATTCCATGAAGCTTTGCGAAACAGCATAATCAAATTAAAAACCATAGAGAAATATAAAACTGCTCATTTAAAATGTTGATTTTATATATATTAACAATATATTTAAAGTTTATTGCAAAATATGCAGATATATGTATTTTGAGATCGACTTTCATGGGAACTAAAGAGCTTTTTTTGGCTCGTTTTGATTGTTTCAACTCTCTGATTGTTAGAATTTTCTGTACAGCATCATGGGTAATGTAGTTTTTCACCACAAATTCAGCTGTTAAACACAATTTAAAAATACCGTCGCTTAACAACCTCATAGCTCACAGTAGGTCTGTCTTTAAAGGTTTATCATTAAAATCAATTTATCTATGGTGAGTTTTTACTTTGAGAACCCGAATGTTGCACTCTATTACTACTGGCACATAAAAATGCTTCCTATATGACCTTCTGTCATCATTTACTAACCCTCAATGGACAGTTGATAAGACCCCATTGACTTCCACAGTAGGAAAAAAAAATACTATGGAAGTCAATGGGGCCCATCAAATGTTTGGTTACACATATTCTACAAAATATCTTCTGTTGTGTTCAGCAGAAGAAAGAAATTCATACAGGTTTGGAACAACTTGAGGGTGAGTAAATGATGACAGAATTTTCATTTCTGGGTGAACTATCCCTTTAAGAAATTAAATTGTTAAATTTGCCGGGTGTCCCCTACATACATCTAGAGCAATTATATTTGTACAGTTGTTGAATGCACTTTAATTGAATTGTACCATTTGAAATAGTAAAATGATGTTGTGATTCTGGTCACACAATGTTTGTGTTTGTGTTAGGCTTTAATGTGGAGACAGTGGAGTACAAGAACATCAGCTTCACTGTGTGGGATGTTGGTGGTCAGGATAAAATCAGACCACTCTGGAGACACTACTTTCAAAATACACAGGGTGAGTTACACATACACTCAACTTCTCCCTCTTAAACACATGTTGCATTGAGTAGATTTAGTGCAAACTGTGTAGCTTGTGTTTAGCGAGCGCAAACTGTGCAGAGCCACCTTGTAACATCGTTGAAGCAGGGTTATTATAGTTAAGTACAACTAAACCCATTAAAAAAAAACTTTTTTTTTACTTGAAATAATATAAACGTTAACCACAATAAAGTATTTTAAAAAAAAACTATAATAGTATCTCAATGTTATTAGACAACACTGGTTAACATGTCCACATAGAATGTTAATGCAAAATAGCTCAGAAGTAATATTCAAAAATAAAAATCAATGTTTGTTTTCTTTTTAAAGCAAAACATTGCATAGTTGGATACAATCTGTGTATGCTTTCGTGTTGTGTTAATGTTGCTCTGTATTCATCTCTGCTGTTTTTTCTCATCGTAGGTCTTATTTTCGTGGTTGACAGTAATGATCGGGAGAGAGTGAACGAAGCGCGGGAGGAGTTAATGAGGATGCTCGCAGAAGACGAATTGCGTGATGCTGTTCTTCTTGTCTTTGCAAACAAACAGGTACTGCACCTCATCTTCAAGTGACATATTCTTGACATATTTACAGCTGGAATTTTTAAAGGGGCTATTTGTAGAATTCAGAAACCCTTGTTATTAGTGACACCGGTGGTCGTTAAGTGAACTACAGCCAGCAACTTATTGCTCTTGCTCGTATTCGTGCACACGTAACGCACAAGAGACTATGGGCCCTATCATACACCTGGCGTAATGCGGCACCAGGCGCGATGCAAGAGTTTTTTACTAGTTTTATCATTTTCACATCCTGCGCCACGTTGTTAAATAGCAAATGCATTTGTGCCCAATTGTGCGCCCATGGGTGTGCTGGTCTGAAAAAGAGGCGTGTTCAGGCGCAATGTTGGCGCATTGCTATTTTGAGGCAACTGAAATAGACTGCACCATTGACCAACTGAAACCTGGTCTAAAGTCGCAATATTGTTTTTGTTATTTAAAGAGCGTGTTAGTAATATGCGCCTATAGGCGGGTCCACAACACGCGTACACTTTGTCCCATAGATGATCTGTCTGCGCACTTTAACCTCGCGCTCGAGCAGATCCGTTTCCTCGCTAGAGAAACCCGCCATGTAATTTTTTTTATTTTTTACACATTTTTACGCCCTTTTCTTTGCATGACACTTTGTCAGTACATATGTCAGTACATTGGCAGTACAGAATAGCTCTTTCGGCATTATCCTGAACATAAACATTGTCTCATGCGTCATTGAATAAGCACACGTCCTTCCCAAGTCCTTCACATAAAAATCAGTCTACAGGCTCTCATAGAGAACCTAGGAAGTCGTGGAAGTTTTGCTACAAGCTGTTCACATATACAAAGTGATTATTAATATTAATATTATATTCTTACATACAGCCCCTTTAAAATGTGGTTCTTAGCAGCCAAAATCTTACCAGCCCCAAACTTTTTGAACGATAGTACATCTGTTTAAATTTCAATTAATCATATTCTATTGTCCATAATTCTGCTGCTAAATTGTGTACTTATTTCAGAATAAAAATCTATGGTTCTATTTAAAAGCATTGACTCGTCATCGTATTTTCCTGACAGGATCTGCCAAACGCCATGAATGCAGCTGAGATCACAGATAAACTCGGCCTCCACTCACTCCGCCACCGCAACTGGTATATACAAGCGACCTGTGCGACCAGCGGAGACGGTCTGTACGAAGGGCTCGACTGGCTCGCCAATCAGCTCAAGAATAAGAAGTGAGGGGCGGGATTTTCCTTCTGTGGCCGTTTCTCTCTTTGGGAAGGGGGTGGGGAATAATTTGGCCTTTGGAATTGTTATGTTTGATTTGTCATTGTTTGATTTAGTTTCTTTTTTGTTGTATAATGGCAAATACAGTATGTGGTTTATAGAGCCTTCTATGCTCTGTGTAAATCATCTGTACGCACATGCATTCACTACGCACACTCGCAGATCAACAGGCATCTCATTTTCTCTGTTGACTTAACATTTTCACTGTATGATGAACGCCGGTCAGTGCAGTGTCGGTATATAGCATCAACGTTTGGTCGATGTCATCTCCGCCTCTCCCACTCTCACTCAATCTTTCCATGTTTACAATCAGTGATCAGTGTTGTCCTTGACTGCCATGAAAAAGATAGTTAGCTATGGGTCTGAGCATGCTCATGTATTATGTAATATGCTTCTGTATTTCCTGGTATTGTCGAAAAGCTCTGTTTTCAGTAGATGCGATTATAATGCAGCTTGCCTCCTCACGCACACACAATACCCACAGTCTACGACCCCCGCTGTCCGTGATTGCGTTAGATACCCTGCTGTGTTTTGCATGGCTCTTTCTCTCTGTGTCGTGTGTTAAGCGTTGTGGTGTAGTAGAGGTTAGATCTGCATGTGTGTGTTTAGTCACACTGAGCTGGTTGGTTGGTGTTGCATGCTTGCTTTGTTGCTGTACTAGAATGGACACAGTGATTGGATGCTATAGACCTTATGTAGCCCCGCCCCTTTTCAGCGCTGCGCTCGTTGTCTTTTGTCTTCCGGTCTGTATTTTCACAGCGATCTTGCGTATTTATGAATGAACGGCTCGTTTTAAAATCTTCCCAGTCTACTGACATTTGTAAAGACATCTGCTTTAAACATTACAATCCTCATGATAACTTTCGTTAACTTTACATTAAGTAAATCCACTTCAAAAGCTAATTACTCCTGGACAGCAATGCCATAGAAATATACAGAGCGACCGCAAAAACGGAAGTTCAAAGACAAAATTCTAAAGATGGCGGCGCCCTCGTTTCTCTGGCGCATAAGATCTATAGATCGAATGTAGAGTCTGTGTTTCTGCAAACATTCCTCGCCTAAATTATGAGTCAAACATGGTGCTTTTGAATAGTCCATCATAAACGAACACATTCGAGTAAAGCTGTAAATAAAGCTTTTTTCAGTCAAACGCCCCCCCACCTTCACTTTGTTGTACTGAAGAATTGACTTGGCTAATTGTTGCATGGGTAAAACGGTATTGTGTCGTAATAATCACTAGCATTGTCTGCATGGCATGCATGCTGTGCTGTTAGTCCAACAGATAGATAGATAGATAGATAGATAGATAGATAGATAGATAGATAGATAGATAGATAGATAGATAGATAGATAGATAGATAGATAGATAGATAGATAGATAGATAGATAGATAGATAGATAGATAGTGAAATGCTGTTTAACATAGTTGCTAGTACTAATTTGCCACTGACATGATGAATAGATTGTAATGATGACACTAAACATTTGGCTGTTTTTTTTTGCTTTTGCACTTTGACTATTTGAATCATATTAGCAAACAGCATAAAAAAGCACACACACGTACACAAAACCTTGGTATGTCAGTGGTCTGCGGCAAACTGCATAATATCGCATCTCCCTCTGTGTTAGATTGCTTGTTTCATGCGCATAATGTGTTTTGTGGGTTCAGACTAACATATCATCCCCAATGAATGTGAATTTGTTGAATCAGTGCTGGTAGGCTGACACATTTTGGCTTTATCCATGATGTTTTTTTATTAGTATAGTTCAGAAACGGAAAAAATATATAGATGTGTATATATATATATATTTATTTTGTATTTTGTTTTGTGTATAACATATTATAGCAAACATCACAGATACTAGTGATGTTTAGATTAGTTCTAACATAATCTATGTGTTACAAACTACATGGACAAATGGAAAATCACTACAGTATATTACCATACTAGCCAGTGTAAATGCAACAAACAACAAAACTACTTATCCTGCATTGCATATTTGTTAATCCATCCTTCACACAAATCTAATAGCAAAACAACCTGTTTGAAATTGTATTCGTTTCTGGGAATAGCATTGCTATTAGTTTGCATATTATTCCAGGCAACACATTTGTGCCATTTTCCCACTTCATGTACACTAAAACCAATTATTATGACTCTTACCACTGTTGTGAACCAGTAAAATCAGCTTTTTAGACTTCAACTAAAAACTATAACATATTAAGTCAACATCTGCATGCATCATGTTATTTTGTATAACACAAGGCATCAAGAGAGTTAAAAGACAAGTTCCCATTTGTCTGCATCCTTTATATCCTTTGTGAGACAAAAAAAGGGATTTGTGAATGAACATAATGGCACACAAGAGGAAATTCAGACTTTGTCTGACAATGAAGTTATATCATCATCATCATCATCATGCACATTTTAAAAAGGCAAGTATTTTCAATCTAGGACATGGTTGGAAAAGAGTCTTGCGTGCTGTAGCGTGTGGGTGATGCAGGGATGGGAGAGTTACCTAAACAATAGTGCTATTTAGCAAGACACTTCAGCTCAAATGATTCAGTTTGACTATGGAACATAAGCATAGCTAGCTTAACACCTTTCATTTCAGTAGTATTAGCATCGAATGCAAACAACAAACTGTCTGCAAGGCCATTTCTACACAAGTCTGCAGTGTGAATCGTCCAGTCTGTTAAGTTTTGTGGCCTTATCTTCTTACTAAAGTGTTTTCACATGGTTATTTATTAACTAAGTTATTGGGTCACTGAGTTTACTTGTTTAGTTTTTAGTTGATCTGGAAACAAAAGGGGTTAAAACATCTCAAATATATTGTTTGCTTGATTTCAAAGCATTTATTCTTTGCATTAAACCGTTTTTGTGCTTATTAGCTAGGGTTTAAAGATTTTATCTTCTTCAACATTATATATTTATTTATGTATTTATTTTGGTGAGTGTTTTGGTGAATGTGTTTTTACCTCTGTGTGCTTATGCATTTTCTTTCTTGATTTTTTTTTTACTGTGTTGGATAAATCATTTTGATGGCTTACGGTGTCAGTGAACATAATCAATGAAGGGAGAAAACAATTTCTCAATGAATAATAAATAAATGAATAGAACTCTTAGAAATCATGGATGAAATGTGTAATTATCTGTTACAGTAGATTTAAAAAATACTATTGTTGATTATTATGATGTAGACACCAAAATCTTTCTCTCCCTCTGATCCTTTGACTGTAACACTACACTCAAATAAAAACATGGAAATTACCGTATACTTTGCTGTTTCTTTTCTAATTTATATTTGTTCTATTTTACATTTTTAATGCTACTTGCAGCTAATCTTATTAGCAACATTTGTGTCCAATATACAAATAACACAGATAATAAATAAATCGTATATAATGGATGCACCCCTGCTGGAAGATTATAGTGGATTCTGTTGCATTGTTTAATAAACCTATCCCTGGATTTTCCTGGTCTGGAAAATGCTTTAGTAAAGCCTAATGACTTCATGATATTGTATATGTGTAATGTCTCATAGTGAACTGGTGCCAGAAATGGATCAAGTCTAATCCTAGATTTAGACTACAGTTTTTAATGGTTTGTTGAAAATCCTCTCATCATTTGTTTTTTGAAGATGAACGAAAGTCTTGAGGGTGAGTAAAGTAAGATATTTTAATGAAATCTGAGAGATTTCTGTCCCTGCCAGTCCTCACAACTACCACTTTGACGCTTCAAAAAATTCATAAAGAGATTGTAAAACTAACCCATAAATTGAGTGGTTTAGTCCAATTTTCCGGAAGAGGCACAATCACTTTATATGATGAAAAGATTGAATTTAGGCTTTTATTCACATAAACATTAATCAACTCACAAATGGAAGCTTAAGCATGTTTGTTTGAAATGCGAGAACCAATGAGGTTCATTCTCTTGTTACGCAGCACGTTTGAGCTTCAGTGAGAACCAATGAGGTTTGTTCTTCTCACTCATCAAGTATGTACAGTTCAGTTTCTGTTTATGTTCGCTGTTCATCTAAATTCAATCTGTTCATCATATAAAGCAATCGAGTCTCTTCAGAAAATTTGGACTAAACCGCTCGATTCATATGGATTAGTTTTCAATCTCATTATGAACTTTTTGAAGCTTTAAATTTGTGTAGCTGTCAATGGAGGGACAGAAATCTCTCATATTTCATTAAATGTTCTTCATTTGTGTTTCGAAGATTAACGAATGTCTTATGGAATGACATAAGGGTGAGTAATTAATGGCAGAATTTAATTTTTTGGATGAACTAACCCTTTAAATAATGCGTCGCATTATTTATTGCAAATGTCTCGCAAAGCCTTGAAACGTCCGTGCTGGATTCCTGGTGTCTTTCTGCACTGCAGTCCCGTATGTCAGCCAGAAGAGGGCAGAACGATTATGAGAACACACACAGTTTCAGTCACTTTTCAGTTCGGGAAAGTAAGAATCTCAAATGCATATTCTCATCATATGTGCTTATATAGTCTGTGTCTTCGCTAATGTATAATATTCATATATCCGGCAGTGCAATATATATATATAAATATAGAAACCCACAATCTGTTCAGACCAGAAAGAGTGTGAGAGAGCTCAATGAATCAGGGTGTGTTCTGGCCCATAATGCTTTTTGCTGGTGAGATATTAACGAACAAGGAATGTGCTCCAAAACCATAAAAAAAACTTGTTTATGCAGTGCATCTCTCTGTAAAAAAGTGATACATAAGAACATAGGCTATAGAAGTATTCACTAGGGCTTGTTGTGCAAGAATATCTGTTTGTCTGTCTTCCTCTCTGTCTGTCTGTTTTGTCTGTGTAGGCTACTTGTTTGTTCAATCAGTGCCTCACAGACCGGTAGTGCCGGAAGAGCTGGTCTTTAAAACCCGTTTTCCAACTGTGACTACCACACTCATGCTGTTTGAACAGAGAACAAGAGGAAAGATAATTGTTGGAAATGTACCAGTATGAACAGAAAAACATATTCAAAATCATGTTTTTTTTTTTTTTGTGAGTTTGTTTTAGGTTTTTTTTTTATATCTTGGGGCATGTAGAATTTGAGTAATTATAAGAAAGCAATTAAGAAAGAAACCTAAAAATAAAAGTGTTAAAAGACACTTTGAATTATATACATTTTTTTTTAATAAATGATTGTTAATATCTATCAAGGATTATAATTAAATGCATTGTTGTGAGGCACAGTATGTGATGAGTGCTCAAAAATGTTTACTATTGAGATAATTACATTTTTAGAAATTACAATGACTAGCCTACATTACAACAACAAAAAAAAGACATTTAAATGCCATTTTTGGTTACACTTTATTTTAAGGTATCATTGTTACAGTGTAATTATATATTTAAGTACTTTTTTTTTAATTGAGTAAAATTAATTAACAGCATGTGCTTACTATAGGGTCAGGGTTTGGTTGAGGGTTACATGTAGGCTACATGTAACATGTAACAACACTGTAAAATAAAGTGTTACCAATTTTTCATTTTATTTAGTCAGTTATTGAATTAATGTGAGAATGAATTAAATTAATTAATACTTTTTTTCTGAGAGTAATATAGGCCTATGAACTTTAAACTAAAAAGGTAGGATTTACTGTTGAGGTATTTATAATTTAAAGAATTACAATAAAAAAATTGAATGTATTATTTTGGCAGTTATTTTTTGTGTCTGAGAATCATGTGTGCTCTAAACTCAGACACTTTCTTGTCTCAGAGTTCTACAGCCATCTGAACCGAGGGACAAAGTTGCCTTTGTGAGACTGTGAGTCCAGAGCCATCAAAGAAACAGTGATAAACTAGTGGACGATACCGGGACACAATGCCACCCTTGACTTGCACACAATGAGACCCCTCACTCAAAGATTACATTATTATCGATACAGCAAAGCCCAGATGTGTGTATATGTGTGTTTGTTCAGAGAGAGAGAGCGCAGAATCTTGGCACATGCATGTATCACAATCTCGTCGGTGCTTTCAGTGTAGGCTGTGAGGACTGTCGGTTACTGAGGGAAATTTTATAACACTGCCTGTTTATAGTGGTCAAGAGTTCACTATGAAGGCTTAATGACTTGTTTACATGTTTGAGATAAATCGATGCACGGGCTTTGGAATTACACGGTCAACGTCACAGCCAATCAGCGTTCAGCATCGTTCACCTGTCCTCGTAAACAGGTAACAAACCTCGAGACAACATTCATGCGTGCGCGAGTGTTTGTTTACGAACCATTTAACCTGTCCCGTATTTCTGGTCGCTTTCCCCCCAACATTTTGATTGTATTATCATTTTTGTTTCAGTCAAACTATTTGTTTTTAACTGACGTATAGGCTACTGAAGGATTTAACAGTCTATAAACTTTTTCGTAACCGACGGAAACGGACTATAGCCTACTTGATATTTTTGGATGAGAATTCAGGACAAGCTTCGGACAAGCCGAAGTGAAGGGAGCATCATTTCTCCCACGCTTCTTTCGCCATGGATATGTAACTGACTGTTCATCCTGACGGACTGACTTCACATTGGGAATATTCTGAGAATGAAAATGAAGATGAATGCGCTGCAGATGCTCGCGCTGTGTCTCGCGCTCCGTTCACCTGCGCGCGCTCAGACGCAGGACGGGAAACCTGAAGGTAAATCTGTTTTTACACTCGTGCATGATGCACCTCTCCGTGAATAGAGCAGTACATTAAAACAACATTTGAATCTTGCATTATCTTCATATTTTCCACTTAGTATGATACTTTACATTATGTGTCCAAGCTGCATACATTTCATGCAAATATAATTAAGTGTAATTTAATAATAAAGTGTAATCTGCATATAAATATATTATGTTATCTAATTTAAAAAGGTATATTCACAAACCATAAATCCAAATGTGCTTGCACTTTGCCTAAATAAATAACCCAAAATTGTGATGTTGCTGTCAGTAATGCATTCAGAAAACCTGTTTCTGCACCATTGTGTCTTAAGCGAGATATGTATGTTGGTCTTAGACTAGGAGTGTAAAAGGAGAGATTTTTTTCCTGTACTAAATCAGTGCTCAGTTCAAATAACAAGTGACTCAACCTGTAGATTTTGTTAAACCTGTTTCCTGACTCAACGGCTGTCCTCTAAAAGGAGAGAATCAGAGGAGTTTAAACTTGTGATGCCAACTGTGTTTCACTGTTTCTCGTCTTTTGAATCTCATAACATTTTTATTTATTTAATTTTGCACATTTTTATAGTTGTAAGTTTTGTTGAAATGTAATGCCTCTATTCAATAAGAGCACCTCAGTGTCCAATATAGTGGTCATGCACATGCACATAATCTACAACATATTTAACCATGAATGTAACCAAATATTTTATATCGATATAAAATATTTGGTTACATTCATGGTTAAATATGTTGTAGATTATGTGCATGTGCACATAAGCTCATTTTGCTAACAAGGAATTATCTGATACAGGAAGTATCCACAATACAATACACAACACAACACAAGGAAAACAATCTGTTTTGGCTCACACACAGATAAAGTGAGATATGATTTGATGCACTTGTTGGTCTTTGGCCTCTGCAGTAGAGTTGAAAGGGTGGAGCACAATGGCATGAACAACAACAGGTGTATAGTCCAGGGGAACTCACTGGAAACAGGTGAAACTACTGGATAGAGTCACAAAATTACACGTCATCATTCAGATCAATCTTATTTGACTGTAATTTTTTTATTTTTTTTAAATAATGTACTTTTCATCCATGTAATTACATGCAAGTGTTTACTGGGGTTGTCAAGCTTCAAAAAGAACACAAAAACATCATAAAATTATAGATCTAATGCATTATATTCCAAGTCCACTCATAACAAAGGTCCTTTAGCGTCAATGGTTCCTTGAAGAACCTTTAACCTCCATTAAACACCAAATGTGTTTTTTTTTTGTTTTTTTTTGTGTGGAAAAATGGTTTAAAATATTAAAATATTCTTTATTCTAAGCACAAAAAGGTTCTTTTAAGAACTGTTCATTTGTTCTTTGTTGAACCAAAAAAAATTCTTCTATGGCATTGTTGCAAAATCCCCCTTTTGGAACCTTTATTTTTTACTGAAGCATACTGATCAAAATTGTATTAGTTATTTGGAGAAAATCTTGCCATTTTCATCCTAGCTCTTCTTGTTGTGTTCTTGAGAGAAATGTGACAATGTTCCGATGTCTCAGCTCAGTAGAGGTGAATATTATCAGTCAATAACAACTTTAGCTTTGCTTTTCTTTTCTTTGTTGTTTGAAACGTCACGAGGAAGAGGAAAGGTTGGAATACGCTACACACACACTACACACACAACCTTTAAAATATGATCAGAAGGAAGACGAAGAAGGAAGAAGAAGACACATGACAGATGAAAACAACATCAACATGTTAATATCGTCTCAAAATATCAAACATGTTTGATATCCGGATGGAATCAAAGCAGAATTTGTGCCCATCATACACATGATTTTCTGTGAAATCTGTCAACTCCAAATGCCCCAAATCTGCAGACTGGCTCTGATTTTCTGCAAAAACAGGGGGGGGGGGGGGGGGATGTGTGCAAAAGTCACGTAGTGTATATTACAACCTTAAATAATGACAGAATTTTCATTTCTAGGTGAACTATCACTTTAAATGTTTTTAACTGTTACTTCTTCTGCAGTCATTGTAGAATTTCATCTTCATATGAATATCACTCGTAATTTCTCTGCATGGCACTCTAATGCTTGTCAATATTATATTGAACTGCACAATATGTTGATCTAGCTACAGTAGTTATGTTTGAATGTTTCAAGCTATTCTGCTGTACTGAATGTACTATGTACAGAATAGTATTCATGGTGGCAGACTTCCATTGTCATGTTATGTCATAATGAACTGCTGCAGAAGGGACGAACAGAACATATACTGAATATCATTCTATGCTCGGTTTCTCTGCAAAACGTGTTTGAAAGAACGTATTCAGGAACGATTGCACCAGTCGTACACTTCATGCATTATTTTATTCAACACTGTCCTATCTGACTTCATACTTTTCAGATGACCAGTACACTTGAATGGTACAAACAGACACATTTAAAATGTCCCATGAAGATTACGGCAGTTGTCAATCTTTTGCCATTGTTGTTAAGTGTTCTGAGTAGAGTTTGCAGACGTCAATATGAGTAGAACAGCGTTTGTTAAAGGCTCCCACACGCATACTAAAGGCCGCTCCTCCATGAGTGTTGAATAGATTCAAAAGCGCGTGTGTGTAGCCTCTCTGTTTCTGCCATCGCCTCTGCATTCATTGAACATTCATTTATGGAAATACTCTTGGATTACGTCAAAGAATCATTTGAGTGAACAGCAAACAGTTAGGCCCAATGTTTTAAAAAACCCTTCAATCCTTATGTGAAACCTATTTGTAAATGGGCCTACTCGCACAGCGACGAGCAAGATTCGGGATCAGGGGAGTGAAGTTTACCTGCCCAGCCAACTCTTTAGCTGACCTCTGTTACATATTGAACCTTTAAAGGTGATATTGGTGATATTTGAGATCACCAAAAACAAACGCGCCCCTACGCAAATGGATCACACCCCTATCTTGATGTCCTTCCCCCTAAGTTCACGAACATATGCAACACAGGCACCTCCCCCCATCATGAGTGTGTACGCCCCTTACTGCTGATTGGCTACAAGCGTGTTTTGGCGCTCGGTCCGATCCACTTTCAACAGCGTTTTCTCAGAAATCACTTACTGCACCTTTAATTAGAAGATTATAAATCGATGCCACGGTGTTTTAGTAAAACGAGTGTCCGTTAAAAGAAAAATCACTGTTTTCAAACAGGTTTCCGAACACTCATATCGTATCTCATTTCTCAAACAAACAGATCGTTGCTGTTTAGGGCTGATCAAGATGCTCAGACAGAGCAATAATAGCGAAGTACCAATCTTTCTTTTGATAAAACAGCTTTTATTCATTTTAGTTCATGTTAATTTCTACATTTACTAATACTAATATGTTTTTAAAATCAAAAGTTGTACGTGTTAACATTAATTTACTGTGAACTAACACGAACAACTGTATTTTTTATTAACTAACATTAACAAAGGTTAATAAAAACTGTAAAAAATATATTGCTCATAGTTAGTTCATGTTAAAGGTATAGCGGAGGATGTTTTACTTCCTGGTGGGTAACCTATACTATTGGTCCTCCTAATTGTCAATCATTCTGGTGAATCAATCAAACTTTTCAAAAAGTGGAGAGGGCGGGTCTTATCTAAAATTTGGAAAGATCCTCCGCTATACCTTTAACTAATGCATTAAATAATGAAACAAATAAGACAATATTGTAATTTCTTTTCAACTGCTAATTATTGTGTGAGGCATCATATTTCAGTGACCAGTATTCATTAGAGCTGATCAACACCAGAAAATTTTATAATTTACAATGATCAATAAGCTATGGCAACTTGTTTTTTTTACAATACTTTAACTCACATACTCACATACCTAAACATGTGTCTGAAAAATCACGCCTTCTCTTGCCTGGGGAACAGGAGTAACCTGTGACTTAAAATGGCTTTTAGTTGCAAAACAAAGTCATTAAGCTAGGCATGTGCATGCCTATGTGTTGTTTGTTAGCTGACCCAGTAATGACAATAAATGATTCACACATTAGTGTGTATATTTATGTGTGTTTATGCTCATGAGAACCAATCTGTCAGGTTTTCATAATCCCTTTGTGATCATGGCCAAGTTTCTGTTTACCAGGCAGCTAAGTCTTGTCTGTTGTGTGCAGCTTCAGACCTCCCCTGGCTTTTGTTTTTCGGACCTGTCTCTGTACCTGTGTGTAAACCTGATAGTGTAGCGTGTGCGTTTTGTGTGCGTTTGTTTGAGTTTTGGCGGGTTCCTACACTTGTTTTCGCGCTCTGGTTGAATGGGAGCATTGTATCATTGTGTGCACACTTGAGTGCACATAGGACACTGAGGGGCCGTTCACACGAACACGCTCTTGCGTTTAACATAGCACAATGGAAAAGTATGCATACGTTTTTAAAATTTGAACTTCTTTTAACCTTCTTTCTGCTGTTAGCATACGGTCTTAAAAATGGTGAATTCATGCTCCAGACACAGTACACTGGTGTCCACTGCACTAGGGTAAGACCTTGATTAGCTGGTTCAGGTGTATTTAACTGGGGTTGATATCATGGCGTAATTAACATAATTTTCGAGATGGCAACACGTGACGTTCTTGGAGCTGTTCACATCCTCGGACTGGTAATCATGCATTTCTATCAACCCCGTCCACACCTAAATGAATCTGCAGCGGTCACGTGGTACAAGTAGGAACTCTCAGAAAATTCCCAGCTTATTAGTTGTAATTACGAGTTCACCGAGGACGTGAATGCTTTTTACAAGTTGAACTTTCGTAGTTACTGTAATTAGAACATGGCGTGAACGCACCTTAAACTCTGGCTCTCCAGGAGGAGGATTGGACACCCCTGGTCTACTGGATATTTACAAAAACAATTAAAAACAATGAAAAGTTAAGGCAAAAATGCATTATGTAACTGATAAAGATCCCTGTAAAAAAAGAAGTATGTTTTCTGTTAAAAAGAGTGCTTATTATGGAAATATTAGCCTATACGTTAAACGAATACTTAAGTGCAAACTGAATGTACTATTTTCTGACACTAATTGCATGTTATTTACAGTTAAAGGAAAATACATTATACTTTAAATATATATAAAATGCATTTATAGTCAAATAACTTAAGTAGAACTTAAGTACATCTTTAAATTACTACTATTGTCTTTGAATAGTTCAAATGTACTGTACTGACAAGCATTTATGGTAAAATGTTCTATTCATGAACCTTATATATCATGTACTTAAATATATTTGTAATTGTAACACATTTGTAATGAAGTTGCAATTTAGTACATTTAAAATGCATTAACTTTTAAATTTAACAATACACTACAGTTAAAATTATATTAAAGTACTTTACATGTGCTTAAGTGTACTTCTTTAAAGCCTGACAAAATATTAAACATATTGCTTTAAAAAGTACTTTAAAGTAAAACTTTTAAATTATTACTTTTTCTTTAAATTGACTTTTATTTCATTAATATTATATTATCTGCAAATCCAGTTTAAAAAATAAATAAATAATACTTTAATAAGTACACTACTTAAAAGCACATTCAATTAAACACGCTTCTTTTTCACCAGGGGAGTAATGAAATGATCTTTGACTCAAAGCTGTTCATTTTATTGTCCTGTGCTGTGGTTTGGACCATTACAGGTGGAATGCAGTGTTGCTGCTCCCATTGAATGGTTTCTGTGAACTTAAAGGAGAATTGCTATTTCATAACGCAGGAGACGTAATGGAGTTTGGACAGTTGTGTTTCATTTAGGTAGCGACTTATTTAAGTACACCAAATGTTTCTCCTAAAGTTCCTTAAGGGGAAAAAAAATGTAAACAAATGTTGGCATACATGGATGGGAACAGCATATAGCTTCGATGTGATGACAAGTTTCATATTGAAGCCTTTTGATTGCAGACTTTAGTGTTTTGGGAGATCTGAGGACAGTGTGTAACACGTTATGTTCTGAAACTTCAGAGGAGACGTGTGAGATTACTGGGGTCGTTTTCCTCAAGATAATCTGAGCAAGCAAAAGTTCAATGAGTTTTTTAACTTTAAAAATGCAAACGTCTGGTTTGACTGGTTTGAAGCCGTTTCTGACATTACTGGCCCATTGTTGGCCATTTCACCCTAAAGTCTGAGCTTTAACTCAAGATCTTATCAGTTCAGGTTCTCAGATCACATATCTATAGGAAGATGTGTTAAAGGAAATACTGAATTTGTTTTAACATGTATTTTTGTACCCAGTGGAAAGATACGTTTAAGACCATATTAATTTCAGTATCTCAGTGTTCTATGATTCAAGGTTTTTATTGTTAACTAATATTACAATTAAAACATTTTTGTTATTTGAAACAATATAAAGGTTAACTGAAATAAAATAAAAGATAAAAAGAAAATTACACTTATTTTATTTCAGCTAGTTGCCAAGAAAACATTTCTTATAGTTTAACTTGAAGTACTAAAATAACTAAAACTAAATAAACTCAGAATAATAAATAACGCTTAAAAAACACAAAAAAAACCCCACCACTAAATTACTAAAACTTTAACCAAAATTAAAGTGAAAACAGAAATTATAAACAAAAAATCGTATTTAAATATTAACAAATGAGTATAACACTGCTGTGAATTGTGTTTGCACTGTGTTGTGTGAATGGGTGTATGTCTGTGTGAAACATTCACTGCGTTTACAAAAGGAGAAGTTTGATAAGAGCTAAAAGGTTTCCGAGCCTGAACTGATGGGAATATCAGCGCGATGTCTGACCCACACATCACACCTTCCTGGACTGAACACCTGTTTGCATTTCACAAGAGATTTTTAGGTTCATTTGTTGGACTCTGTAATGCTGTTAACAGTTTATGAGTTAAGTGTCTGTGTTTCTCAGTTCCTATGAAATGAAGAGATGTACTGCGTTATTTATGAGAAATATATATAGAAAGTGTTGGGGAAAGTTACTTTTAAAAGTAATAATCGTTACAATATTGCATTACTCCCTAAAAAAGTAACTAATTGTGTTACTTAGTTACTTTATATTTATTACTTTTGTGATACATTTTCTCACCTGGGTTGGGCTTTCTTGCTTGTTTTTTAAAGACAAAAATCCTATTTTGTAAATGCAAAGGCCCTTTCACATCAAAAGTTAAATGAAAAAGCCAATATGGAAAACTTGCATTAATTATTTGAAAAAGTAACTTAGATATTTTGTTGTACATTTAAAAGTATAGCGTTACTTTACTAGTTACTTTGAAAAAGTAATCTGATTTTGTAACCCACGTTACTTGTAATGCGTTTCCCCCGACACTGTTTTTTGATTGTAGATACTGGTCATATAAATGTGAGATTGATGGCAAAGTTACACCATAGCTTTTTTACACACCTGCCATCATCAACGAGTGATTCTGCTATATCAAATGCTTTATTATTTAATCTGCATTCTGATCCTAATGCATCATAAATGGACCGGTTTCCTAAGAACTCTGTTTCTTTGAGTTTTAATTTTTAAAAGCTCCTGGGGCCTTTTCTGAGTAACTATTGGAGTATTAGCGGGAATATTCTTTAGACTCCCACTCAGCAATGCCTTGTTTTGACCGTGACAGAAGCAAGGGCAAAATTTGAAATGCAAAACAGCTTCACCTCAAACTACCTCAGTCTTTCCTGATGTCACTAAATGAACAACAATGCAAGAAAAATTACAACAGCGTTATCATCAGCTGATGCACATTTGAAGATTTTTTTGCATTAAATAAGGCATAATGTGCTGTCAGTCGGTTATTATTTTAAAAATGACCCCTCATCATTATCCACCTAATTACAAGGCTTCTTACTGCATAAATATATAAATGCGCATGTTAAATATTAGCTGAGAGTATTGCGATAGATTATGCACTTTAGCAATCATTATACAGTTATAAATTAACATACATATTTCTTTTAAATAGAAATGTATTATATACACAACCATTTAAAAGTGTTGGGACAGTTTTTTTTATTCTATTTTATTTTTTAAAGAATGTAATCATTTTATTCATCAAAGATCCATTAAATTGATCAAAAGTGATAGTAAATAAAATAAAAAAACATTTATATTTCAAATAATATTGAAAAATATTAAGCAGCACTACTGGTTTAAACATTGTTAACAATGTTTCTTGAGCAGTAAATCAGCATATTAGAAATATTTCTGAAGGTCATGTGACTATAGTAATGATGCTGACAATTCAGTTTTGCCACCACAGGAATAAATTACATTTTAAAATATATTCAAATAATTTTTTCTATGCATTTTTTCATTAAATAGATGCAGCCTTGGTGAGCATAAGAGACTTTTTTCAAAAACGTTTAAAAATCTTTCCGATCCCAAACGTTTGACCGGTAGTGTATTTGTTTTTGGAACAATACATTCATTCTCTCTCTCTCTCTCTCTCTCTCTCTCTCTCTCTCTCTCTCTCTCTCTCTCTCTCTCTCTCTCTCTCTCTCTCTCTCTCTCTCTCTCTCTCTCTCTCTCTCTCTCTCTCTCTCTCTCTCTCTCTCTCTCTCTCTCTCTCTCTCTCTCTCTCTCTCTCTCTCTCTCCTCTCTCTCTACAGTGGCGATGTGTACCGGCACTCAGAACTTGTTGAGTGTGACAGGAACCTCTGAGGTCCAGTACAAGCTCATGAAGGAGATGTACACGGGCTGCCAGATTGTCATAGGAAACCTAGAGATCACACAGATGGAGCACAACCGTGATTTCTCATTCCTACAGGTGGGGAAAAGAGACGACGTTTGTAGGATTTAAAAGGATTTAACAATAGATCTGCTATGACATGATGTGTGGGCCCATGTCTGAGTGTGTTGTATATGTTTCATTTTATGAATGTGTCTCTTCACAGTCTATCCGTGAGGTAACAGGGTACATCCTCATCGCTATAAACCAGTTCAGGCGTTTACCACTGGAACAGTTGCGAGTCATCCGAGGGACGTCACTGTACGAAGATCGGTTTGCTCTGGCCGTCCTCGTCAACTACCAGAAGGATGGAGTGTATGGACTAAAGGAGCTGGGCCTCACACACTTGACAGGTGCGCTAACACATACGTGACAGGTGACACATTCTCACCCACAGAAACCCATTCTGTCAAAACACCCACACAGTTTTCATGGCAACAAGACACTCTGGAGGGTGTGGTATGGAAGAATGAGTCAACGGACAGAAGAACGATTTTGTGTGTGTGGTTTATTAAAGAAATAGTTCAACCATAAATGAGCACTCTCCCATCATGAACCCAAACCTGGACTGACACATACTTGTGACTGCCTTGAGTACCTTATAGTTTATAGAAAAATCCTTTATGATATTGCTCCTCATGTAAAATTCCATGAGATTGACGTTAGATGACTACAGTTAGGCTAGAGCATGTCCCGACCTGCTTCAGCAAACACGACATGTCTAATGTGAAATACAATCCATGTGCTTTTATCTTTCCATTGTGTTTCTCTGAGTGTGTGAATCAATGAACATGTTTGTCATCCTTTAAAATGCCCTTCCTTTAACCTCTTACTAATTCCTGACTCAAAGTGTAGAATCAATATGAATGTTACTTATTTTTTTCAAACCGAGCACAGCTGTACATATCTTTGTAATGTTTGATTATTCATAGGTGTTTTTCTAAATCTCTATAAGCACATAATGTTCTGTACGGTTTGTGCTACGAACTTAAATGATTCCTCTAATGTGGCTTGTTGAGCAGAGGTGTGCAACCGCCTTGAACACCCTAACAATCCCCTGACAAAAACTTAGCAAACATTCATAAAACCCTTGTATTGTGGCAGTGACTTTTGAAGATACACTCAAATTGTCTTCAGTAAATCTTAAAATCCTGAGAAAAAAATTCTATCCTTCGTAAAAACTCTTTAATATGGTTTCATTTCTTTTGAGAGTTCAGAAAACATGTTTTGAGCTCTACAAGGTATTTGATTCTGTCTTTGATATTTCTATATTTCTTAAATTCATTATGATCTACAGAGATCCTGGAGGGGGGAGTGCAGATCATCCAGAATAAATTCTTGAGTTATGCGCCGCAGATTAACTGGTTAGATATTGTGAAAGACAGTGGAGCAGAAGTCATCATCCAAGACAATGGACCAGAATGTAAGGAGACAATAATATTATGCACAACTTTGTTGTCTTTTTTTTTTTTTTTAAGTATACATTTCTTTCAAAACAAAATACTTATTGACCACAACCTTTAGAATGGTAGTGTATATATTTTTAATAGATAACTATATTTAAATGAATATTTATTAATACATTTTAATTAATAAATGTTATCAGAGGATCAAAGGTTGATATCAAATAGTTTAGAGGGCTTAATATTGTAGCAAAATAGACATTAACAGTTTTAATTTGGTCTGATGGAAATGTATAAATTATAATGCATTTTCTGTTTAGTTCCCTGTCATGAGTCTTGTAGCGCCCGGTGTTGGGGTCCAGGGAATGACACTTGTCAAATCTGTAAGTCTCACTCACACTCATGTTATCTTTTCATGTTTTATGGGGACGTTCCATAGACATAATGATTTTTATACTGTACAAACTGTATTCTATCCCCTAAACCTATACCTACCCCTAACCCTACACATCACAGAAAACTTTCAGCATTTTTACATTTTCAAAAAATATAATTTAGTCTGATTAATACGTTGTTTCCCTCATGGGGAACAAGAAATGTCACCACGACGACAAGGATTTTGGATATTGCCATTTGTGGGGACATTTTGTCCTCATAACTTATGGTTTACCTGGACCACACACACACACACACACACACACACACACACACACACACTCACACACACACACACACACACACACACACACACACACACACACACACACACACACACACACACACACAAACACACACACACACGTTAGCTGTGTCCCAATTCAGAGGCTGCATTTTTCGAATGCCGTGAATGTCGGACCGAGCATTTTTAAATGGGACAGCCAAACCCTAAAGAAGATTGTTCTTGTCGCCTAGCAAATGTGAGAGCTGGCGTTGATGAGTGGCAGTAACGTTTGTACTGGACTTTTTTGAAAGTTATATTAAACCGTCTAAAACAAATCAGGGTTCACAAACTGTCTAAATATGTTTGCCATAGTCCATTTCTGTATAATAAAGAGTATAAACTATATATAATCGGATCTAATTACGATATGTCAACATTTGAGCCGCTTTAAAGTTTTTTTTATTTTTACATTTGCGTCATTAGATATTTGAGTAAGCTGAAACCCAATACGTTAAAAGTGTAATTCTGCGATATCTCTAAAAAAAATCCTGTCGTCACTGGCGCGCAATGAATTCTGGGCTGCGAAGGTTCTGTCTGTTGAATTCTTCATTCTACGGGAAACGAAGGCTGCATTTATTGGCTGCATTTAAAGGAGCCTTTGAATTGGGACAGCCTTCGACGCGCTGCGGTGACGCAATCGGCCTTCGAATTCAGCCTCTGAATTGGGATGTAGCAATTTACTTATCTAGCTAACTTGTATTGTTTTTATATATAGCAATAAATAATATAACCTAACCCACACACTAACTCTAACTGAAAACATCCTGCATTTTTACAGTTTATAACAACTTTATTTGCTTTATTTTTATGCTGTTTTACAAATAAGGACATCCCGAAAATGAGGTTTTATCAGGTTTAGCTCGTTTCTGGGTACAAATTTGTCCCCAAAACATGGTTAAGTAGTTACACACACACACACACACACATAAACACACACACACACACACATGTTGCTCAGCTTTCTGTATCTCACACACACACACACACATACTCACTCTGTTTCTCTCCCGTTCTCAGTGACGAAGACAGTGTGTGCACCGCAGTGTAACGGCCGCTGTTTTGGACGCAGCCCCAGCGAGTGCTGTCACATAGAGTGTGCCGGAGGCTGCACCGGACCCCTCGACACCAACTGCTTTGTATGTTCAACAAACTCACACCAGTTCTTCAACATGCACCACTCTGGACTAACATAACAACTTTATGAATCAAGCCTTGCTTGCTTTGATTTGACTATGTATGTGTTCACAGGCCTGCAGAAATTTTAACAACTCAGGGTCGTGTGTGCCGCAGTGTCCCCAGGCTCTCATCTATAATAAAGTGACGTTCAAATTGGAACCGAATCCTAATGCAAAATACCAGTTCGGCACAATGTGTGTATCACATTGTCCAAGTAAGTGATTCCTATGTCATTTCATGGGTTATGGGTTACGGAGTGCATTTACCTGTAGCCTATTGGTTATGATGTCAACTAAATATCCCACACTCTCGAGTCTCGAAACCTAAATAGGCCTTTTGAAGGATTTATGGTGTAATCTAATTGTTTGACTTCTGTTCTCTTGTACTTCAGCTAACTTTCTTGTAGATGGCAGTTCATGTGTTAGCAGCTGTCCAGCAAACAAGATGGAGGTGGATAAAAAGGGGTTGAAAAGATGTGAGCCGTGTGGAGGACTCTGTCCAAAAGGTAACATGCACACTTTTATTTACCTAGTAATCTTCAATGGGAACATATCGACTTCAAAAGTTTGGAATAGTTTAATGTTTTTGACAGAAGTCTCTTATGCTCACCAAGGCTGTATTTATTTGATCAAAAATACTGAAATATTGTGAAATATTATCACAATTTAAAAGAATTGTATTCTATTGTAATATATTTTAAAATGACATTTATTCCTGTGATGCAAAGCTGAATTTTTTTTAGCATCATTACTCATAACATTTCTTATTATAATCATTATTATTATTATTAAGTAAGGGTGCATTAAATTGATTAAAAGTCACAGAAAAGACATTTAAAATGTTACAAAATGTATAAATGCTGTTCTTTTGAACTTTCTATTCATCAAAGAATCCTGAAAAATGTATCATGGTTTCTACAAAAATATTTTGCTGCAATAATAATAAAAAAAAAAAACAATAGTAATTGTAATAATAATAAGAAATGTTATGAGTAATGATGAAAATTCAGCTTTGCATCACAGGAATAAATTACATTTTAAAATATATTAAAATGAAAAACTATTCTTTTACACTATAATAATAATAATAATATTCTTTTTCACAATAAAACTGTTTTTACAGTATTTATTTATGAATTTATGAGACTAGCTCCAACCCAACCCTTAAAAAGCATTTTGCATTTCTGGGAAAAAACATAAGCAAACACGTATGGCACTCCTGTTCATAGATTTATGTCATATGGAATTTTTATTGAAAGTTGCATCACTGTTCATTGAGAAATAAGCAAAATGATCTGCATTTACAGTATGTGCACTTACGTGTACTTACAGTGAACTTAAGAAAGTATTGGGTAATATAAGGTAACTACATGGGTTAGATTTAGTACAGTACATAGTATGTACATATAGGGAACAGGACTGTAAAATAAAGTAAATAAAATCTCCTTGATGTCCATCTTAGTGTGTTCTCAATCATAACCGTGTTTCTTGTCTGTTTCTTCTCTATGTGCAGCATGTGTTGGCACTGGTACACCTTCCAGACAGACCGTAGACTCACAGAACATCGACAGCTTCATAAACTGCACTAAGATTCAGGGCAGCCTGCATTTCCTTGTAACAGGAATTAGAGGGTGAGTGGAAGAAAATTCTTATTTAAAATAAATCTGCTGAAATTAAATGTGTGTACATTTTCATTTTAAATCAGTTGTAAGCAGTTTTTTACTGTGCACCATTTCCAAACATGCTGTAATTTGATCAAATTAGAAAATAGTGTTTCATTATGTTTATTAAGAATACTTACAGTATGCTAGCTAAGAAATGAACCTCACAAAGAAAATGTTTAAAATGCCATCATATACATTTCCACCACAGAATGCTATTAAACTACATCATTTGAAAAGCCGAGTGGTTGAAATGTTCATGACAAAAATGAGTTCTCCTTTCATATCCTCTGCTGGAAATAGTGGACAAATTAAATAAACAAGTGAGAGTGTGAAGGGTGTTTTTATGTGAAGTTATTAAACGTAATTTCAGGAGGAGTACGCCCATCTAATCTTCGAATTGTTACCAGGGTGTAAAAACAGCCTCTTACCACTTCCTCGGCATCCCTCCTCCTCCTCTTCTCCTCCTTTATGTTTTTTGCCTATGTGTAATAGGGGTCAATCTGAGATTGAGTAGAATATCTTCTACAAGCCCCTCTATAGTAGACAGCAAGCCAAATCTGTTGATCACTTATACGCTAAGATGATATGGACACATAAACTTGTGAAAGGAGTTTATTTTCTAAAGGTTCACAAGGCCAGTGTCCATAGTTGAAGGTGTTGGGAAATGGTTCATCCAACCTTTCATGTGTCTCTCTTTCCTCCACAGAGACAGTTACAAAAATATTAGTGCTCTTGATCCAAAGAAACTGAAGATCTTCAACACTGTCAGAGAAATCACAGGTGTGTGTGTGTGTGTGTGTGTGTGTGTGTGTGTGTGTGTGTGTGTGTGTGTGTGTGTGTGTGTGTGTGTGTGTGTGTGTGTGTGTGTGTGTGTGTGTGTGTGTGTACTTTTGCCATTTCTACCATCTAACTAACCCTTCTGTCTGCTTGATAGACATTCTGAGTATTCAGTCTTGGCCCGAAGAGTTGGAAGATCTTTCTGTCTTCTCAAATCTAGCAACAATACAAGGACGAACACTGTACAGGTGAGCATACAGCTTGAAAAAAAGAATTTACCTGTCTCCTTATTTCTTAACACTTGAATGCATCAGCGTAAACAAAGTATTAATGTTATTACTAGTAGCATGTACTGTTTGTGCTATGAACAACAATTATACTTCAAATTGTTGTGGAGAGGTGTGCTATAACCTTTCACAGAGATTTAGCTAGCCAATAATTAAACCGTTTAAATAAAAATCCCTTAATTACATTTAAAGTGGTAGGATATGTACTATTAGGTTTGGACCAGGATATATTGGTGTGCTTTTTTGACTGGGATGAAGATGTAAATAACAGCCTAGCAGCCATTTAGAAGCAATGATATTAATAATAAAATAATATTGTTAATATTACAATAACATAATAATGGATGCCTGATATTTCTAGAAGTTGTGTTATATTAATTTTCATGCTCCTGTCTTGTTCTCCCTCCAGAGGAGTAAGCTCTAAGAGGTAGGATTGTGTGTCCAGCTTGTACCCCTTTACTCTCTATACTTGATTGTTCTATATATTCATATACAAAACGTTAAAGGGTAACTAAACCCCTGGTCAGAGCCTGACTCCACCCACTGGCAATATTTGAAAAATGCTGGAAAAGTAGGCAGAGCCCAGTGGAGAGGGGGCGTGCATCTGTGACATATCTCTCTGCAGGCAAGGGCGTGGTTAGCTGGTACCCTCTGATGTCAGAGGGTACCACAACTTCCAATAGGAAAATTCAACTGCAGTAGCAACTGTTCAACCTGAAGAGGGCAGCAGCACTCAGACGTTTTTACACCATATTTTGTCAAATTAAAACACTTTAAACACAAATGTCAAAAAAACTACTTGAATCAATGACCAGCACTAATAAAGCCCCATTCTTACAGACCATTAATTAAAAAAAGTTGGTTTAGGGTTTAGTTACCCTTTAAAATATCACATTGTGCATTGCTTAAACGTGCTTTAACGGTGGTGGGAAAGATTGGTGGTGGGAAATCTTGCATGGAGACCATGGAAAGTTTTCTGCTTATCATAAAAAACTCATTTACAATGTTGATTTCACCTAATCACCAGGAATGAAGCTCTTGAGACGTTGTTTAAATAATATGTGTAGAGTCTTCATGAAAGTACAGAACATGGGAGCAATGTTATTTTTTGATACTGTAGTTGATCCCCAGCTATCCCATTGCAGCAGTTTTGTATTTGTTTTTTAAGAGTCTTAAAGTCAACATGAAATGCTGTTCGCAACCCATTTTAATTCCTTATCTGACATACACTACTATTCAAAAGTTTGGGATCAGTAAAATATATATTTTGTAAAGATAGTAATACTTTTATTCAACAAGGATGCATTAAATTCAGTAAATACATTTATAATGAAACAAAATAGTTATATTTCAAATAAATGGGTTATTTAAACTTTCTATTCATCAAATAATCCTGAAAAAAAATGTGTGATGGTTTCCAGAAAAATATTAAGCAGCGTTTTCAGCATTGATAATAATCAGAAATGTTTCTTTATCATATTAGAATAATATCTGAAGGATCATGTGACACTGAAAACTGGAGTAATGGCGGATGAAGATTTAGCTAAATTTAACAGTCATTTTGTAATAATTGTAATAATATTTCAGAATATTGCTGTTTTTACTGTATTTGATACATTTTTTATTAGTTTTTACTGTTTTTGAATACATGCATAAAAAAATCACACCGACACCAAACTTTTAAACAGTAGTGTATGTCTGAATGAAATCATTAAAGCAAAAAAACAAAAACAAACAAAAGACAGAATATCTCAAACTCCCTAACTGACATACACAGGATATTCAGTTAGACTTGATTTTCTATATTGGGGGTCTATGGACTTTTGCATTTCTTCTTTAGAATAATGTGCACCGATAAATTGTGCATAATAAAACCAGCAACTTGTATTAAGCAAGTAAATAGGGTCAGTTAATTTCATGTTGACTTTACGTACCATGTCATTTTATTTCTCGTTTATCTTTTAAATGACATTTCCACTTGCTCTCTCTCTCAGAGGTTACTCGCTTTTGGTGATGAAGATTCCCACACTGAAGTCCCTGGGTCTTCGCTCTCTCAAACGAATCGGTGACGGAGGCATCTACATTACAGGAAACAAGCAGCTGTGCTATCACCACACAGTGAACTGGACACGTCTCTTCGGGAGCGGCGCCAGGGCCGCGCGCCGCCAAAAGTCCCTCGACATCAAAGAGAACCACCCACAAGAGCTGTGCAGTGAGTACCTGTGGCGTATTACCAAAATGAGTTTTTCACTATCGACTAGTTGTGGGTTGTCTGAATGACTAGTTAATCATTGGGAAGTTGTTTTAAATTCACCATAAAATCCAAATGGAATTTTTTTTTTTTTTATGGAATATTGCAGTATTTATTACAAATGATTTATCCATGCACATCTTTATTTTTTTTATTAATGTGCCCTCATAATCTTTAATCAAAATAACTTCCCCCTCTCCTTGCAACGACTTCTCTTCTCTTCTCTGATGATGTGTTTACTGGCGTGAGGGCGGGGCAACCTGTCACTCACATGAGATCCACAACAATCCGATCAATTCCCGATGGACAAAATCAAGTCCCATCCAACATTTTTTCTTGTTTGAGAAGCCATTTCACTTGTATGCCACAATTGGGAAGAAAAAACTACTGCAACTTTTGTTTTATGCCGACTTTAAGTCTGACAGTGCCCTAAAAATATTAAATACATGATTTAGAATTTAATATATATTAATGAATATTAAATATTAAAGGGATAGTTCTTTTTGATGAAATCGGAGTTTTCTGTCCCTCCATTGACAGTCTATGCAACTACCACTTTGACGCTTCAAAAAGTTCATAGAGGAGATCGTAAAAGGAATCCGTATGAATTAAGCAGTTTAGACTACATTTTCAGATCAAGCATGCTAGCTTGACGTGTGAGAACCAATGAGGTTCATTCTCGTGTTCATTCTCGCAGCACGTTTGAGCTTATGCAAGAGGTTTGTTCTCACGTATTAAGCCGGTTCGGTTGAGCTTCTGTTTATGTTCGCTGATCAATGTTTAAATGTGAATAAAAGTCTAAATTCAATCTGTCACATAAAGTGATCGAGTCTCTTCAGAAAACTTTGACTAAACCGCTCAATTTATGGATTAGTTTTACGATCTCTTTATGAACTTTTTGAAGCGTCAAAGTGATAGTTGCGTTGTTGTCAATGAAGGGACAGAAATCTCTCAGATTTCATCAAAAAGATCTTCATTTGAGTTACGAAGATGAACGAAAGTCTTACAGGTTTGGAACGACATGAGGGTGAATAATTAATGACAGAATTTTTGGGTGAATTAACCCTTTAAATAACTGTATCACTAATCAAATCATTACTGACTACTGAAAAGAAAATCTCAAATTCAGTATTGCTGTGTGTTTGTAGTTGAAGAAGGCCATGGGTGTGATCCCCTGTGTTCGTCTGAGGGCTGCTGGGGTCCGGGACCCGATCAGTGTCTGTCTTGCAAGAACTACAGCAGAGGAGGAACATGTGTACCACACTGCAACTTCATGTCAGGGTCAGCATCTCTCATTCGACACCATATTTCACTAGTATTGTATTGTTTAGCATGCATCTTCATTGTAACTGTTAAAAATGTATGACATATGCGTTCATAACCATTTCTGATGACAAAGAGCCTTAAGGGGTTATGATATTTCCAGTCTATTGAGAAATCAGTGCTCACAGGAATTTCTCTGGAATGAACATTTCAGTGATTTTGGCATTGAAACTCAGTCAACTAGAGAGTGGATTGAGACACTCCCAAAGGGTCCTTTTGATGTGTGTGTTGTAGATAAGAAAACAATATATGATTCATTGCTGTGAGAAAATAGATTTTCTGAACCTCTCCACAGTGTAAAACGAGAGTTTGCAGGACCTAAAGGAGAGTGTATGCCGTGTCACCAGGAGTGTGCGGTGCAGCACTACAAACACACCTGCAGAGGACCGGTAATCTTTTGTTCTTTGGTAGAATGTCACTCGCTGTTTGCACGGATTGTTTGATTTATTACATAATCTCTCCATCTCATTTGTCCTGCAGGGTGCTGATGAGTGTGAAGCATGTGTGCATTTGCAGGACGGGCCGTACTGCGTGTCCTCGTGTCCAGAGGGGGTTCAGGGGGAAAATGGGCTCATCATTTATAAGTTCTCCAGTGGCCAGAACAAATGCCAACCATGCCATGCCAACTGCACCCTGGGGTGAGGAGGCTAACAATGCCAATTAAAGTGCAATAAAATACATGTTGTGCATGTCATTGTAACTATAATTCTGTATATTTCCTGTCTCAGATGTTTGGGTCCAGGTCAGAATGATTGTGTGGATTCATCCAGGTCGGCTGCTGGGTAAGTGTCTCCCTCTGCTGGTGTGATCGATGAATCACCTGCAGTTACCAGCCGGCATGTAATTGTGTAAACATGTTGTGTTGCAGTTTGCCGGTGACAGCAATAGTGCTGAGTGTTATATTCGGGGTGATGCTCGCATTCTCAGTGTTTGTGCTGAGTGTTCTGTATCGCAGGAGTGTTGCCATCCGCCAAAAACGTGCCATGAGGAGATATCTGCAGAGTGGAGAGGTGTGTGCAGAGACACGTATAGTCAAAATGAATTCAACAAATTGAATTATTGAAGTGTTGTATATAAGGTTTTATAATGTTTAAAAATGCATTTAGAGTTTTGAACCACTGGAACCCGGAGAAAAAGGCGTAAAAGTTCACGCTCGGATTTTGAGAGGGTCTGAACTACGAAAGATCAAACTTCTCGGCTCTGGAGTGTTTGGCTCTGTGCACAAGGTACTTACACACTCTGATGTCATTACATGAGCTCATACTGAAACCTGACAATAACTCGTATAAGTTACTGAACCATTTCCTCTAGGGGTTTTCCTAATACATTGTTTTCTTCCTTATTTTGGCTCCCTATATAGTTCTCATTTTTCGTTTGTATCTTCACAGGGAGTTTGGATACCAGAAGGAGACACAGTAAAGATTCCAGTGGCTATCAAGACTATCCAAGACCGCACAGGACGACAGACCTTTCAGGAACTTACAGATGTAAGACGTGTGTGTGTGTGTGTGTGTGTGTGTGTGTGTGTGTGTGTGTGTGTGTGCACATGTTTGTGAGCTAAAGACAGAGAGCAAATAATACTACAACACACACATAAACACACACACACATAGCCTATATACGCTACTGTTCAAAAGCTTGGGCTAGTAAGATTTTCTTTTTTTTTTCTTAATTCTGCAAAGATGCATTAAATTGACCAAAAGTGACAATAAAAATATTTACAATGTTACAAAAACTTTCTATTTATAATAAATACTATTGTTTTGATTTTTCTATTCATCAAAGAATACTGAAAAAATATTAAGCAGCACTGTTTTCAAAATTGATAATTGTAAGAAATGATTCTCGAGCAACAAATCAGCATATTAGTATGATTTCTGAAGAATCATGGGACACTGAATTTTAAAGTAAATAAAAATTTTTTGAAAACAATTTAAATTGTACAATATTTGAAATATTATTAAAATGTTAATTAATTGTTTACAATTTTATTTTATTTCATTTTAAAATATATTTTTCTATCATATCTACTGTATTTTTGATCACATAAATGCAGTTTGTTGAGTATTACGAGACTTAATTCAAAAACATTTAAAAATCATACCAACCCCAAACTTTTGAATGGGTTGCACTGTGATTAATAAATGAACACAACTCATGTTCATTTAATTTTAATTTTAATTTGTTCATTGTGACATATATAAGACATGTATAAGACTATTATACGTATTACTATACATTAACCATTCATTAATACCTTCTGCAAGACAACAAAATAAAAACATTAAAAAACAGCGTACACACAAAATGACATTCTGAATGATTTCTGTTGTCTTGCAGCATATGTTGGCTATGGGGAGTTTGGACCACCCGTATATAGTGCGGCTCTTGGGCATCTGTCCGGGACCCAGTCTGCAGCTGGTCACTCAGCTCAGTCCACAGGGGTCATTGCTGGAGCACATCCGCCAGCGCAGAGACGGCCTCAACCCTCAGAGACTGCTCAACTGGTGTGTGCAGATTGCCAAGGTGAGAGGGTCAGAAAGTCTGGCTTTGTGTTTTGAGGTATTCAGGTATTCAGATCATTTCAAGCCCGCTTAAACAAACTAAAGTCTTTCGTCACTTGCTCCCTGCTAGGGTATGTACTATCTAGAGGAGCAGAGAATGGTCCACAGGAACCTGGCTGCCCGCAACATTCTGCTCAAGAGTGACTTTATAGTTCAAATAGCTGATTATGGCATCGCTGACCTCCTTTACCCTGACGACAAGAAATACTTCTTCAATGAAATTAAGGTAAAGCAGACTTACAAGTTACACTGCCGGTCAAAAGTTTGGAAAAATAAAGATTTTTTTAAAAATCTTATGGTCACCCAGGCTGCATTTATTTGATCAAAAATACAGTGAAACAGCAATATTGTGAAGTATTATTACAATAAAAAAAATAAAAAAAATTCTAAAGAAACATTTCTTTTTATTATCAATGTTGAAAACAATTGTGCTCCTTAATTTTTTTGTGGAACCATAATACACTACCATTCAAAAGTTTGGGGAAAGTAAGATTAAAAAACTAATACTTTTATTCAGCATGGATGCATTAAATTGATCAAAAGTTACAGTAAAGGAATTTATAATGTTACAAAAGATTTCTATTGCAAATAAATGCTGTTCTTATGTACTTTCTGTTCATCAAAGAATCCTGAAAAAATATATAAATCACAATTTCCACAAAAATAAGAAGCAGCACAACTGTTTTCAACATTGATGATCATCAGAAATGTTTCTTGAGTATCAAATCAGCATATTAGAATGATTTCTGAAGGATCATGTGACACCGAAGACTGGAGTAATGATGCTGAAAATTCAGTTTTACATCACAGAAATAAATTACATTTTAAAATATATTACAATAGAAAACAGTTAATATTTTACAATATTACTGTGTTTACTCTATTTTTGATTAAATAAATGCATCCCTGGTGAGCAGAAGAGACTTTTTTTAACAACATTTATGTAGTGTGTATGTAGTGTATATGGAATGCTACTATATTCCAATCAGTTCCTGAACCAGTAATCTCTACTCTGTGTCTCTGACATTTTTCCTAATGTTTTTAAATCCTAGACGCCAATTAAGTGGATGGCTCTTGAAAGCATCTTGTTCCGCAGATACACACACCAGAGTGATGTATGGAGCTACGGTGAGTCCGTGTGTTGCAAGATAAAATGGTACTGTAAAAAACTGCTCTTTGGAGCTGGAGATTCAATAAAACCCCTCTCTATCTCTAGGTGTGACAGTCTGGGAAATGATGTCATATGGGGCAGAGCCATACTCTGCTATGCGACCACAAGAAGTACCTGATCTGTTAGAGAAAGGGGAACGGCTTTCTCAACCTCAGATCTGCACCATCGATGTCTACATGGTCATGGTCAAATGTGAGTATTCTTAACGCCCATAATGCAAAGTGGAACTGATCTTATGCTTCTGAATTTGATCCCATCTCATATATCATCTAGCAGGGCATGTTTGCACGAAAGCTTTTGGAAAGATTGTAAATACAAATTAGGGATGCACAATATATCAGTGCCAAATCTGTATTGGCCAGTTTGGAACATTTAATTGTGCACGCTCATTTCCGCTATTTTTACATTTAACATCATCTCATGCACACTTAACGTGAATTTTTAAAAACACTAATTAGGCCTATTAAATAACATTTTTAAATGTAATCCATTTTTATACTGTACATTATAATGTTGTTGGTCTCAATTCACTTGTAGCATTTAAAATTATTGTTTTTTTGTTTTATTTATTTAATTTTTAATGGATTCTGACAAAATATTATTGAATTTACTCTACCGTTCAAACATTTTTGACAGAAGTCTCTTAAATATAGTAAAATATAGTAAATGTAGTAAAAACAGTAATATTGTGAAATATTTTTTAAACATTTGATATATATTTTAAATGTAATTTATTCCTGTGATGGCAAAGCTGAATTTTCAGCATCTTTACTCCAGTCTTCAGTGTCACATGATCCTTCTGATATGCTTATGTGGTGCTCAAGACATTTTTGAACTTCCATCTATTGGCTATTGGCCATAAACTGAAGATAATTATCTGTATCAGTCAGAATATTTATATATCAGTGCATTCCTAATGCAAATGTTTCAACAGGTTGGATGATTGATGAAAATGTTCGGCCAACTTTTAAGGAGCTAGCCAATGAGTTTACCCGAATGGCCAGAGACCCTTCTCGGTATCTTGTCATCAGAGTAAGGCAAACGAACAGAGTACCTCATTGTTTTCTGGTCATGTCAGAACTTGGAAGTGTTTGGATGACTGTTGTTGATTGATGTTCCTCCACTAGGAGGAGTACAGAGCTCCTGACTCGGCCTCAGATGAGTCCCATCAGAGAGGAACTGAGATGGACATTCTAGGGGTGGCCCTGGAGGACCAGGAAGATGAAGTCTCGGAAGATACCATGGACATGCCACGCTATGTAACACCATCTAGAAACATGTCTAGACTGCGTTTAGATTCTTATCGGGTACGTTATATAATATTGACCATGATCAATACATAATGGTTTGAAAATTGACTAATATACACTACTGTTCAAAAACGTGGGATACGATTTTTGAATGTTTTTGAAAGAAGATTCTTATGCACAGTAAGGCTGCATTTTTTTTATAAAAAATACAGTGAAAACAGGAACATTGTGAAATATTATTACTATTTACATGGACTGTTTTCTATTTTAATATATGTTAAAATGTAATTTATTCCTGTGATGGCAAAGCTGAAATTTCAGCATCATTACTCCAGTCTTCAGTGTCACATGATCCTTCAGCAATCATTCTAATATGATGATTTGCTGTTGTGCTGCTTAATATTTTTGTGGAAATCATTACACATTTTTTTCCAGGATTCTTTGATAGTGTTTTTATTGTCACTTTTGATCTATTTAATGCATGCTTGCTGAATAAAAGTAATAATTTCTTTCAAAAACACACTTTCAAAACCTGATTTGTGGAGGCTGTATGAATAGCAAATTAAACAGCATGACTTTGACACTTTTCTTTTTATTATTACACCAGTCAAGTCTGACTCCCTCCAATATTGCTGGATATCTACCAATGACCCCTGGTGTGGAGAGCTCTGTACAGGTCAGTGTTTCACAATCATGTCTAAAGCTCATTTCAGTACTATAGTTTTAGGCTGAGACCATCCATACAGAAACAATATTTGATGGGTTATGAATGAATATTGGAGGAATAATGGACTTGCACATATCTTACAGCATATGTCTTAACACCACTTATAATAGCTCAATATATTGTCCACCTCATTTTGCTGTAGACGGGATGGGCTTCTCGTTCCCGACTGGACTCTGCGTGCACTGTTTCTGTGAGCTCGGAGGGACAGGGAACTGCAGTGGAACTGGAAATGAACGATGACTTCTCATTGGTTGGCAACATGAGGAGGGTCACACATCGCGAGGACAGCGCTTACATATCGCAGCGGGACAGCCTATCAGGGCCTCCAGAAACAACCTCCACAGGCACTCAAGGAGAAGAGGACCAAAGTGAATATGTGTTGCCTGGACTTGGTGAAAGTCCAGAGAAAGGTGAGGATAAGCATTTGTGCGTGTAACCTTTATCAATCAATTTCTGCAAAATGTTGATGTGTCAACTTTTTAAGGTCCTGTGAAGCCATAATGAAATATCTGTGGAAGCCCATTTCTGCCTTTAGAGTAAAAAAAATATTGTGAGATAATGTTTAAAATAAGAAATACATTTACGTTGTGAGATATAAAATTACACTGAAATATAAATATATAATTATGACATGTGAAGTCACAATGAATGTTATTCAGAGTTGCACTGTTTTTTTTTATTTTGGACAAGTACACTCAAACCATTGTACTGTTG